>NC_034428.1:924697-1075804 GCF_002078875.1 Numida meleagris
TTGGGCTTGGGCTTGGGCTTGGGCTTGGGCTTGGGCTTGGGCTTGGGCTTGGGCTTGGGCTTGGGCTTCTGCCCTTTCCTAATTAATCTCCGTATCCCTGTTAGTGCAGCTCTGTGATGTTCCAGGCTGATGATTTATCGTGGTGGTGAGACTTAAACTGAAATGAGTGCAAACTGAACAATAGCTCAAAACCAACACTAAGGCCATTGACTTAAAGTATTGAAGAACTGCCCGCGTGATGCAATAAATCCTAATTGTGGCTGATTACAGCTGGATTGGGTAAGGGCTGCCAGCATGGCTGTGCTGCTGTCCCTGATTTGGGGACAGTGTGGGGGCATGGCATGTTTGGCCAGGGTGGGGGGGCCTGCTGTGCTCTGAGATGCTGCACTTAGTGCTAATGGGATGAGACGTCGCTGCTAAGGAGGAGAAACGTTGACGGGAGCTTTAAATACTGCGCAGTTCTGTTGACTCCTAAGTGGACAAATTTCCGGTAACGCTCTTAGGTTTATTTGTTCTTAACTTTAAGGATATCGCTGCAGGGATAATAATTCAATTCTGTGAGCAGGAGAGAAAGCAAACAGAGCCACCCGCTGCTTGCCTGGGGAAAGCAGGAGGGCTGCAGGGCCAGCGTCGCCCTGAGCGTCACCTTAACCCAGAAACGAGACCTTAAACTGCAGCATTCAGCCAGCAGCAGCCAGCAAGGCCTGGGCACGACTTTGTTTCTAATTGCCTTTCAGTGCTCGGTGTTTTCTGCACCCAAACAATAGCTGCTCTCAGCTCTGTTTCTGCAGCCCCACCCGGAATAGCAATGAGTGGCGGAGTCGCCTCCGAGCACGCAGCCCTTGGCGGAGCTGAGTTACGGGCGCGCGATTGATCCTCAGCATGCACTGAAATCTTCTTAGGAGAAACAAATGAATTTTCTATAGCTGAGTGACTATTGCTTTAAGTCATCGGCGCAGTGACAAACTCTAACTATAAATGGAATGAGATTGTCCTCTAGGTGGAATATAGCCGTGAACGTCCTATTTATCACCATGCAAACAACATTCTGATGCAAATTTCCCAGTTCTGCTGGCAATCCTTAATTGGCCGCTCTATCAAACAGGTAGAAACGCAGCTCCATCTCCGGGATGTGACACCTCCAGCTATCAGGAGGGGCCTTGTGTGCTTTTCAAACTCTTCTTCAACCACTGTAACCCAAACAGCAGCGCTGAAGGACCTCGGTCCATCCACTTTCTCAGTGCAGAACCCAAATCCTTGGAGCGACAGCATCAGTGTGGCTGGGACGAGCAGCGCAGGGCACGTGTTGTAAATCATGAAACATTTCCTTCGCTTGCTATTTTTTTTTCTTTAAGCAAAACGTGAATCTGTGCTCACAGACTATGAGTTATTATCCCAAAAAGGCACGCTGGATATTTTACAACACCTTTTACACCGTCTCTCGTCGGAAAGGAGGGAGACAATCGGAGGAGTGGAGGAACAAGCTGTTCTGCGCTAATAAAGCGGAGCTGGAGATGATTGGCAATTTCCTCTCGCTGAGCAGCATGCACATGGCACGGTTCCTGCAGCGCTTTGCTGCTCAGAGCTGCAGCCACCCCCACGGGCTGAGCCCCACCAGGGGCACCAAAACCTCACTGACGTCCAGGGGCAAAGCCGAAAGCCCAACATTTCTCCTTGACGTTAGGAGGGAGCTAAAAACAGCTCCGAACCTGCCCTTGCAAAGCCGGGAGGAGTAAGAGGATTAAGAGCGATGTGAAATTAAATGCCAGCTCCTGCAGATAAAGGTGAGCGCAGGAGGCTGTGCTCTGCAGGCAGCGGGGTGGGAGCGGAGCCAGCGCCGTGCACAGGGGCTGCTCCAGGCCTGGGTCTGAGAATGGCCCCAGCTCTTCTCCTCTCTCAGCCCAAAGCTTTTCCTCCTGCGTGAAGTGACCTCACAGGAGGCTGAGAGGGTGATGGAGTGCGTGCATCTGCTGTAAAACACGTGACTCCCTGACCTGGCAAAGAGCTAAGGTTTCTTTGGGATGCTCCATCGGTGACGGTGCAGGAATCCTTGGAGCCTTTTGCAATGGGAAGATGTTTGTTTTGGGGCTCCCTGGAAAATCCTGCAGTGTTCAGGAGAGGCCACGTGTGCTGCCCCGCCGTGGCCACTGCCAAATGGGGCTCAGTGGGGACACTGTGGCATTTCTCCCTGCCTCCCTCCGTGGGGTGGCTTAGAAGTACACAGCTAAACCAGTGGTAGGGACTGAAGTAAGAGCAGACTTACAGGGCTCTCCTTCGGAGGCAGGATAGGAAACCAATGCCTTCACATAAAGGAAGCTCACACCGCACGTAAATTTGAATGCCAGCAGCTTAATATATCATGGACAGAAGCCATTCCGTCATTCTGGGACTATTAAAATTTTTAATCAAAAGCTTGAGCTATTAAGCTGCCTGGGGCTGGCAGTAACTTGCTGTTAGTATAGGTTAAAGCCCACCGTGGTCCAAACAAACACAGAATGAGTTCAGGAAGGTCTGCACCACGCTGCTCCGTGCCGCCAGCCCTGGTTGGGATGGCCCTGCTGGGCAGCCTTGCACAGAACCAGGGACAAGCTGTGACGGAAAGAACCAACGCAGAGAAAGCAGTAGGAGGAAATCTCTGCAGCCTGCTGTCTGAAAGCTGCTTTTTAAGGATGCAGAGAAGTCGTGATGGGTGAGAAATGGAGAGGTTCGCTTTGATTAACCCGGAACACGGGGGCTCGCTGCGAGGCTCGGCTCCGGCAGCGGGGCTGAGTTTTATTCCTTATAATATTACCAGCACTTCGTGAACTGAGAAGATGCTGTGAGCGGCTCTCCCACCCTGGGTCTGCCTGCCGAGCCTCGGTGGGTAGCAAAAGCAGAGGAATTTCCATCATATTCAGTGCCTCGTCTCCCAAAATAACTGTAACTGATCTGCCAGGAGAAGTTTCAGGTAATGCAGCAGCAGCAATTACAGCCTCCTGCTGCACCTCGGCTCCCTCCCTCCCACCCCTCGCAGTTTTCCCTTGTTAAGAACTGTGTCTGTGGATTTTCTCTTTATCCCTCTAAACACATAATCCACCCCTGAACCCTGCTGGTCCCTCGCAGCTCGCTCTGACAAGGCAGCGCGGCGTAAGCCTGATAATGCATTCTTTTAAAGAAACATCTGATTTTATCCCTTCTAATTGTCTTTCCTTGCAATCTAGGAAGGGGCAAAAGATATGTAAAGCTGTCGGTTTCTCAGCCTGAGGAGCTGTATTTTCAGTCTTGCTGAATTCGGTGAGCTTTGAGGGCTGGTGGCACAGGTGCCAGCACAGCCGATCTGTGCACATGCAAATCCAGGTGTCACCCCACCGAGCCCCACTTTTTGGGGAAGGAGAGCTGCACGCAGCCTGCATGGATTTCCCTGTGCTCCCCAGTCCACCGCTGCTGTGTAATGCAAATGGAAAATGGCAGTTTTCCTGCACCACCAATATGGGATTCACTGCTTTACTGTATGGCATATGCAGAGTGTAGGGGGTGTGCTGCATGGGGGATGCAAGGGGTAGGGCTGGTTTGTTTTTCCAGTGGGAGCATCGTGTCTTAACTGTGTCCCAAAAATCCCAAGGCTCCTTGGTCTGAAGAAACACAGCATCTAATAATAATTCCCCAGTGCCTCTGTTTGCTGATGATGTCTTGAAGGGTTTGGGAGGAAAGACAATTCAGGGAAGAAGAAAATCAGAGGGTTGTCAGAAAACAGGCTGAGAAAGGGGTGATCCTTAAAAATGTCAGTGGCTGGAAACGCAGAGTCTGCAGGGCAGCAGAGCCTGCTCAGACCCACGCAGATATAAGTGGGGAGGACAGCAGCCCGCCCGCATTATGGTGAGCTGCCCTTTCTGTTGGCCAGCTCTCATCTCATTGCAGCAGATGTTCCTGCTCCTGCAAGACCCCGGGTGGAAGGTGCGTCGCTGCCTCCCTGCTGGCAGGACGTGGTGTTCAGAGCAGCCCTCCTGCTGCTGGTTTAGTTCTCAAGGCTGCCCGGCAGTGTGCGTGTGTGTGCAGCACCCACGTGCTGAGACCTCCGTCCCATGTCCCCGCTGCCGCTGCCCTTTGGTGCTGACGTCTCTGCTGCGTCCGTGACATTTGGCACAATCGGGTTTTAAAAATATGGACAATGTTATTGAATTAGAATAACAGCCAAGAAAAGGCATCGGTGCTCAGCTGGGAAAATGGGAACGTGTGCATGACAGCAGCAAGGAGAAGCCCTCCAGGAAATTGAATTTAGCTTCAGTCATCGTAACGACCCCTCGTCCAGCCAGGCAATGAGACAACGAGGTGATGGAGCTGAGCAAGCAGCAAACAGAGCAGCTCTGAGATGTGGCGTGCTGCTGTTTCTTCTCCTTGCCCACAGTCTGTGGGGCACGCCATGCTGAGCAACCTCCATCCATTGGTGGCATGGAACCCCCATGCCCTGCCCAGCACGCAGCTCTGGAATGCAGGGGGTTAATTTGTGGATGCAGAAAGCCCTGAGATTTCTGCTTATCACAGATCTCTGGCCGGCACTCAGATGATATATGTGGCTTTAGGGGCGGTGGGAGTATTTTCTCTTTTAAATAACAGCACCTCCATTTTTAATTTAGGTAGCACAATAACCATAAACCCTACAAAGCAATTTCTCATTTTAATAATTCACCTTCTGAAGTTTTACCATGATTGATCAAAGATATTAAGTTTAATAAGAGAATTTATCAAGGTTATCTGATGTCAGAATGAAAGAGAGCCCGAGGTTCTTTAGCTTGCCGGGGGACGTACAGGTCCCGAATGCAGGCGGCAGCGATGTAACCAAGCCCTACGGCTGCAGCCAACCCAAAGAGTACATAAGGAACGTGCTCGTGCTTCAGCTTTGTGCTGAGCCATTCCCCCAGCCAAGGGTTTGCTTGTGGTGCTGTGTCCTGGAGATGCTCTGGAGCAGCATGGGACCTGAGCCACCCCAAGCAATTCCCGGGGCACTGGGAAGCAGCATCCCCAACCAATGCTTCCAGGCACTGGCGTCGGCACCAGGAATTGAGCATACTTCATCTAATGGTGGTGGTGATTAGAATCATTCTGACTTCAGTGCTGTAGGTGTGACTCAATTATGGACGGGAAAACCCACTCCATTAATGCGGTTGTCAATCTGAATTAAACAGCATTTTTAATAACGTAGCTCATTCCAGGACGCTTTCCACGCCAGCTTCCTCTTCATCCTTTCAGTACTTTTGTAAACTGCCCAAAAGGAGAAAATAAGTAACAAGAGCTCCACTAGGCTCCATGTGTAGAGCAAAGCAGTGGTTGCGTGCATGTGCTGGGGACAAGGGCTGCTCTCTGTTCCTGTGCCAGCAGTGAGGAGTTGGGGGGATGCTCTCCAGCCTCAGGTCACTGCCCATCAGCTCTGTAGGTGTCCACATGTCGGCCGTAACTGGGAGTTATTCTGCTCACAAAGAACCCAAATTGCATTTCATATGTCTTGTTAATGTCTCATTTTCTCCTCGAGCTGAAGGATAAGCTCCGTTTAGGAAAGAGGTTGAATATCCATCAAGAATTTGTTCAAATAGGTCAAGTGGAAAGTGATGTATTCAAATATTGAGCATAAAATTGTCCATTATCTACAAATTAGAGCCAGGCGGGAGCAGGTAGGCACAAAGCAGTGGGACCAGGATCTGACGGCAGTGGGCTGGGTGCTGGGTTGGCACCATCAGCATGGGGAGCCCAGGACAGAGCTGAATGATGAGTGGGAGGCTCTTGGGTGCCAGCCCCATGAGCACAGCTCCTCGCACTTCCCTGCTCAGGAGCAGTTCTGCCTTTGGAGATCACATCTTCCTTCACTTCCGCACATGGAAGGGGAAAAAGTCCCTTCATTTACATATCAACAGTATTGAATTACCATTATGATGATGAATAAATAAAGAATACAGCTTCTGGAAATTACCATAGATCAACAATCAACATAAAATGGCTCATTCTCGTCGATGTGGTTTATGACAGGTGGCCATTAACATGAGATTGAATCGATAACGAGAGAACTCGCAAGGAATGCGTTGTGTAATGGCAATGGAAGGTGTCTGCACGGCACAGCGAGCAGTGCATGCTCTGCATGGCAATAGCCCCAGCACCACAGTGAGGCTGTGATCCATGCTGGGAGAACAGAGAATGGTGGAGCTGAGCCCCGTGCCCGGTGTGATAGAACCACAGAATCATTAAAGTTGGGAAAGACCTCTAAGACACGAAGTCCAACTCCAACACATCCCTCATCCCCACCGACCACATCCCTCAGTGCCACATCTCCACAGTTCTTGAACTGCTCCGGGGACAGTGATGCCACCACCTCCCAGCACAGCCCATTGCAACACCTCAACAGAGCACTGGTCCAACACCTCATGTGTCCCAGCACCCCCACATCCAACCCTGGCTCTGAGCTCTGCACATGCACCCCGAGGTCCAAGGCGCTTTCTGAGGATGCAGCACCACGGAGGAGAAAGGAGGAACCACTCATTTCAAAGGCTGAAGTCCCTTCTGCTAATCAGAATTACAAAGAATAGGAAAAAAAAAAATAAAAAGAACCCAACAACAACTCTGTCCTCTAAATGCTAAATTTGCCCTTGGACACAGAACAAATTGATAATTATTGTTCTAATTCTTTTCCCCGAAGGTCTGGCGAGATAATTAAATGTGTAAGCTTTCTGGAGATGCAATACCTCGGTTCACAATTTGTTGCTTCCCTCAGCACTCTGTCTTCCTGCACACCGCCTGCTCCATCGGCCGCACCAGCACCACGTGCATCCTCCCCATGGGGTCTCTGGGAACCCCCGTGCCATTTGTTGTGCACTGCAACAGGTAGATGCTCTGGGTCTGAAGTGTGCAGAGCTCAGCGGGCAGCACTGCAGCAGGGCTTGGTGTTGCAGCTTGACGGACGCTGTGCAATGCCAAGGCATGGAGGAGGGCTGATTTATTGACGTAAGTGACAAATAACGCTCCCGTTCGATCTTTGCAGTACAAGGCGGCCTCTGTAGGGCTCTGCTTACACTGACAGAAAGGACGTGCTGCTGGAAATGCGTTTGCTTTTCATTTTAAAACGGAAGCCCCAAAGCGTGAAGCAAAACTTGCTTCAGAAATCAGGAACGTAAATGCTGGAATCGGCAGCCGCCCATGATTCTGCATTACTGCGCGGACAGCCCAGTAAATCTCCAGCCTCAGACCTTAAAAACTGATCAGGGATATTAAAAGAAAGTAGATTTGAAAGATATGTAGAGTCCAATATTATTTAAAGCCTCATAAGCCAGTAATAACACTTTAAAATCCATCCTAAATCTTGCCAGGAGCCAGGGAGGGGCTGTGTGACACCGGGAGCCGAGCACTCGGTGTGTTGGGAGCATAAAGGACATCAGAGACGCCCAGCGCATGGGGAGGAGATGCTCAGCCCCGCTCGTGCTGTCCGTCTGTCCCTGGCTGTTTGTCCAGCACCGGTCCCTCCTGGCGTCCCCAGGAGCCCCCAGTTTGGCAGAAGCAGAACACCGAGGTGCTCCGAGCGCTGCTCTGCCCGCGGCCATGGGACGTGGCACAGAACCAGCCCGGCGCTGTCCGCGTCCTCGCCACCACACACCACTCGTCACTACGTGGGCAGGAGATGGGAGATCTGTTTTTCCTGGTTAATAAGGTTTATTTTTGTTCCAGATGAATAATACATGACTCGTGTCAAAATAAATTACAGTCCTTCCATTATAAACCACTTTGCCTGTGCTGAATCTTCTCCTCTCTGTGTCTTTCTGCTTCTTTCAACTATCTTTCTTTCTCTTCTGCCACTTCTCCCTCTTTAAAGCCCCTTCTCCCTCTTGTCACCGTTACACCATTCATTTTCATGGCGGCAGAACAGAATATAAATGTGATGCCTTAGGGCTCAGCAAACTTAAGAGCATGTTGCATTAGGAAGCACGCTGATTGGCCTAAATTATGTAAGAACAAACCAAAGCAGCTGGGAATTCTCTCATTTGATATAAACGATAACGATACCAAAATCTGAATGCCCACATCCCTGGGCTGCGCTTGGTCTGCCTGGAGTCCTGCCGGGTCCATGAGCACCCAAGGGTGATGCCTCCCTGAAGAGTGCCCCAGTTTTGCCCTTTGTCCACCTCTGCTTGCAGAGGGACCTTAAAGATCACAGAACCATTGAACACTTGGATTGGAAGGGATCTTCAGGATCATAGAACTGTAGAATGGTTGGGTTGGAAGGGACCTTAATGATCATTGAACCATGGAATGGTTGGGTTGGAAGGGATCTTCAGGATCACAGAACCATAGAATGGTTGGGTTGGAAGGGACCTTAAAGATCACTGAACCATGGAATGGTTGGGTGGGAAGGTACCTTGATCTAGTTCCAGCCCCTGCCACGAGCAGGGTTGCCAACCACTGGATCAGGCTGCTTGATAGATGGTACTGGGAAAAAAACACCCTTAGAAGAAAGCTGTGAGCTGGTGCTGGTGGTGGAGCACAGCCAACTCCAATGTGCATAATTGAACAGAAAATCCTGAATTCCAGGCTCCTTCTGAAGGCGCCTGGACAAGGTGATTCAGGTGAAGTGCTGCAGGCGTTGAGGCTGGATTGCTGCATTGCTTTCTGCTGCTGAAGTGCAAAATGGCTGTATTTTTCTTTATTCCATCATTAGAAAAAGAAGCAGCTTCATAAAATATTTATATTTCTAAAAATAATTGATTTCCTTTTAAGACCCTTGAAGTGAAACCTTGCGATGGTGTAAGCGTTGCCTGGGTCATATTCTAAAGAGTGAAAAACATAATGAAAAGAGCCGGTATGAGCCACTTCACAGGGCAGACCGATAGCTTTATTTAATTACTGTGCATAATGCAGGCTTCACTTTGCTGCCTCAACAATGAGAGATGCTCTGCCTCCTCCCAGCCAGGCTCCAGGCAGCTGCGATGGGGATGGGGATGGGGATGGGGATGGGGATGAGGACAGGGATGGAGATGGGGATGAAGATGGAGATGAGGATGGAGATGGGCATGGGACAATGGTGGGGAAATTTGGGGTCTGGTGGCAGCACCCAGGGGCTGGGGTTGTGCAGTAGGAGCATGGAAGTTCCCTGACAGCACAAACGCAAATGTCCAAATGCAAATGTTTTATATGGAAGAGAAGAACTCCCAGATGTGGGCAGGCTGGGTTCGTCTCACCTCATTTTTTAAGAAACACTAACAGGACTAAATAGGGCAGGGAGAGAGCAGCCCCAGTGCACGGCTGCTGTCGCCTGGATCTTGCCATCAGCTTTCCATGGGCAGAGCCCTTTCACCTGACATTTCTCTGAACTCACTCTGGGGACACTGCCACTGTTCAGGCACAGACCTGAGAGGGGAAACCTCTCCCCCCCTGCAGCGGAGCCATGGAGCGGTGAGGTTTGTGCAGGCGGAACAATGGGGACACCTGCACCGAGAACGCGGAGTGAGAGCCAAAATAAAAATCAGCCCCTGATTGTTTAGAAATGGTTCTGCTATTGTGCATCAGTGGCATTGTCTACAGCGAGACAGCTCGTTTTCAGAGCCCTCGAGATGCCACAGGAGAGAGGCAGCAACATCTTCCTCAAATTCTTGTCCATTGTTTGAGACGTCCTTAACAAACAGTGGTGGCATGTACATACAAATCCCATAAATTCCAGCACGGCTGAGCTTCGCTGCTTAAAAATTAGGTCTTACAATAGGGGAAGGAGTGAGCGTGTAAGACACGAGTGTTGTTTAACACACAGCCCAGGGTGCTGAGGGCTTTACAGAATTCACATGGCTGCGGACATGGCTGCACGGGGCTGCAAATGAGTACATGGGGCAGGGGATGGAAGATTCCTCCGAGGGTGTAGCCTTTCCCCCCAGCCTGCTGCTGGGCTTGGCTGCATGCTTTGCACCCTGGGGCACGCTGCACCCACAGCACCATGAGCACAGTTGCACCAAGGACAGGGCTGCAGCATTCGATGCTGTGGCTGAACTGGAGCAAAGTGAAAAACAAGTTCTGCTGGACCGCGGCTCTATGAATTCTTAATTCTTCTGCCCAGATGGCTTGGAGAGAAATGTTAATTACAAAGTCTTGCTCATAAGAAATAAAATATGAGCACAAAGAGCTCAGGCCGTATGCGTGTGTTCCCCTGCCCCAGGCTGGGCTGCAGGCACAGGAGCTGGGTGAGGGCTTCGGGCTCTGTGCACGCGCCTTATTTCACTTCCCTGTTTCAGATTCTGCCGCTGACAGAGCAAAACATTATTGAACTGGAAACGTTGCTTAATTCTTTTTTAAGAACTAGGCTCTGGGAGGCCAGCGAGTGGAAGCAGCCGTGCACACACACCATGTGCCTCTCTGACAGCAGCAAATCTGTGCTCTGCTCCCAGGGCTGCTCAGCTGCGCTGTGGTCTGGCCACTGGGCTGCAAATTGTTCGTGTCCTCCGATGACCGTTGTCAAGAAACCATAACCCTTCTGCTCCCGGAAGAGCTCCCAGATAGCTGTAATGACCTACTTCTATTCGTGCGCTCATCACAGAGAATATTAATTAATGTTTTATTGTGGTTTTTTTTTTTTTTTTTAATAATCTCTACTAATTTTAGGAGGGATTTCAGCGATACCATTGCATTAAGTGCAAATAACCTGGAACAAAGGGCTTGTTTCCATGGCTGTTGATATTAATGCCTCTCCTGGAAGCACTGGCAGCAGGGGGAGGGAAGGCATTAACGGTCCCATTATGCTGCATTACACAAACGGCGTGTTTCGCTCATCTAGGGGATTTAATGGCTTGGTGCAATAAGAGTCTAAAAGCTGGCGAGGGTAAGATAATGGCCTGTAAAAAATAGATGTTTATTGACACTTTCCCTCATTGTTTGGCATCGGCAGAGCCGGCTCTTGGTGAGTGGTGCAAGGCTGAGCTGGTGAGGAGGGGCCGCATCTGCCTGTCTGCAGGTCCCCGGGGTCGGATCAGCGCTAAGCAAACACCGAGCCCTTCCAAAGACACTGCTGCCGGCTAGGAGATAACATCCCTGCTAAGGATGCCATGGACCAGAATGATATCATCTCTCCTTACACATTGAGATGGCACAGCTCGGCCCCAAGAGGCGCTTCCCAGATATGCTCAGTGTGCAGCGGTATTTTGAACCACGGAATCATAGAATCGCTCGGGTTGGTAAAAAGACCTCTAAAAGCATTGAGTCCAGATGTCAACCCATCCACACCGCGCTCACTGAACCGTGTCCCTAAACTGAGTCATGTCCTCCTCATAGACTCATTTCATATGGGGAAGACCTTTAAGATCCCCAAGGGCATCCAGCATGCCCAGTAATCACGTCCCTCAGTGCCACATCTCCACCCTGAACACCTCCAGGAATGGTGACCCCACTGCCTCCCTGGGCACCCTATGCCAGGGCATTACCACTCTTTTGGAGAAGAAATGTTTCCTAGTCTTCAACCTGAACCTCCCCTGGTGCAGTTTGAGGCAGTCATCTCTCATCCTATTGCTGGTCCCTGGGAGGACTCGTGTCCCAGCCTGGCCATGGCAACATGGGCAGCAGGTAGCAATGCCATGCACCAAAGGCTGGTGAACCCAACAGCTCTGTGAGTTCCTCATCACCGGGTTGGAATAGAGGAAAACCGCTCATCTGCTTTCTGCTGCCCTCTGCATGTAGCTTCAGCATCTGCCTGTGCACACCAGGGGTTAGCAGGACTGTTCTCACTCTGGCCATGATTTCAGATTTAATTTTTAATGCCATTGATCTCCTCAGATCCCGCACATCCACGTGCTGAGGTTTGCCGGCACGTGCTGGGGGCAGCCCAAGGGTGGGAGATGTCTGCAGGAGCAGAGACACCCAAACACAGCTCTGCTGGGGATCACTCTGCCTGGAGTATCAGGCACTGGTAATTATTACTCTCCTAATTTCATTACTCAGTATTGTGATAGGAAGCTTCACCTCTCATTTCTCTCTCCAACACAAAACTCCCATTAGCGCTCTGTGCAGTGAAACCATTCCCCACCCAGCAGCTGAAGCGAGCTGATACAGGCTGCTGCTCAGCACCACGATGCCATCACAGCTGCTCAGCACCTGCAGCTGTCCCTGCCCAGACCACCCCAAGCAGGTTGCCCGGTGCTGTTTGATCTGCTTCCAAATAACCAAAGAGGGAAGCTTCCACTTTGCCTTTCTTATGATTCATAAAACGCTGCTGGAGGCAGAGACAGCTGCTGCTATAAAAAGTTATGGTTCAGAAGAAGAACTTCCAGTGGTAGCACAGGATGGCAGGGACTGTGCAAGGATTGTGCTGGTCATGCAGGGCTGGGCATCCTGGGATGGGATCAGCCATCACATGGGCAGGAGGGGGTTAAAGGAGGCACCGGGGCACCTGATAGCCCTCAGGTACAAGGGTATAAAGAGCTGCAGGTGGGATCATGCTTAGGAGTGGCTGCTAAGGGCAGAAAGATATTCCTAGGGCCAGAATTGGACAGGTCTGGAGGTGAGGCTGGTGGAGTGGTGCTGGGAGGGCTCCCCATCTTCAGATGAGGGGAACCAGCAGCTCCCAAGCTCACGTCCCTATTCCATTGCCTTGTTCTGCTGCTTGGAAGCTCTGTGCTCCACTTCATCCCCAGGAAAGGGGGAGATATGAGGAGGGAGGGGTGCAGGGGGGATGAATTACAGCTGCACCTCAGGGCTGTGGGTGCTGCAAGCAATGAGAGTGAAAAGAATAATCAGCAAACTGGGAGCTGGTTCCTTAAGGCTTGCAGCTGCAGGAGCACAGCAGGGAACCTCTCCTTGCAGCTGGGATGCAGCCAGGTGAGCCTGGTCCCTGTTTGTGCAGGGCACGGTGGGCAGCACAGTGTCACCACGGCCCTGATGATGCTCACAGTGATTCCACATCCCTGCTTAACAGCAGCGTTTAAAAAGAGGAGTTGCCATGACAACTGCCAGATGGGTTTGTGCAGGGTTCGGGCCGTGCAGGCGTGGGCAGGGCATGGTGCTGTGATGCTCTGCCCTGCTCCAGGGCAGCAGCCGTGTGCTTGGTGCTGCATCGCCCACGTATGCCTTCACCCCAACCACCTGGTGCTGCAGAGGGTTTGCAAGAGCCAGAGGTGGTTTCGGGGCCTGGCCCCAAGAATTAAAGCAGATCCACGTTGCACCACCACCCCGCACGGTGCTCGCTGCCCGCAGCCCTGAGCTCTCCAGGACACGCTGTGGGATCCTCCAGCAAATGCCTCTGAGTCTGCAGGCTCCCTGCAAAGGGCACGCAGCGGTGCATGCTCCTTGCTAGCAGGATCCAGCCCTGCAGGGCAGCTCTGAGGTCAGTGCAAAGTGGGGTGCCTACTCCTTTCAGCTGTCATTGGCCACCTCGATGGCTTTGCTGCTAACAGGGGCTGGTAGCGATGAAAGCAGCCCCCCGATGGGTGGGGTTTTGGCATTTCATCTCACTTGCAAAATGAATAATTTATACAAGCCTTTATTGGAGCCCAGAGTTATACAACAAATGTTCCGTGCGAACATGCTCACATATTTCAATGTTAATATCTCTCCAGTGAATTTCCTGGCAGCCCAAGCCAGGCTGGGATTGCCACATTGC
Organism: Numida meleagris; assembly: GCF_002078875.1. Lineage (NCBI taxonomy): Eukaryota > Metazoa > Chordata > Aves > Galliformes > Numididae > Numida > Numida meleagris. The sequence continues at coordinate 938,283 of NC_034428.1, forward strand.
TTATTTACGTAAAATATCATAATCTGGCTTTCATTTGCATTTCTGAAGTGCCATCGCAGTGACTGGGAGCACGGAGCCCCACCTGTGCTCCGTGACTGTGGGTCTGGGGCAGGACTAAACGCAGCCCATCTCCTCCTTGAGGTGTTTAAAAGCCTCTCAGAAATGCACGTAGGGCTTCATCCTCATTCTCCGTGTTCAGGCCCTATTTACATACAGGGCTGCGGCTGCAGTTCTATAGGGACGGTTCAAGCCAGTCCCAACATGGCTGTGCTTTCTTCTGAGCCATTTGCTGCTCAGAAGATTTCTGCCTCTCGGTTTCAGTTCTCCTTCCAGAAACTACACATCGCTTAAACTGACTTGAGTGTAATGATGCAAATGCAGGAAGCAGGTAATTAGTCTCTGGAGGGTGAAACTGAGACTGAAGCAATGAAATCGTTCTGGATGGATCCAACTCCACCGAACTCAGAAAGGCAGAAACCCCCCGGGAGCATAGGGAGGGGCAACGTGTGGGTTCTGCCCTATGGAACTGGGTCCCCCCTCCCACCAGGAGTGGGGCAGGAGAGGGGTGGGAGCGAGTGGCCCTCAGTGTTCCACCCAGAGGTGCTCAGACAACAACAGCATCAGCCTTAGAGCGCTGTGCCTGCCTGGAGCCAGGCTGCAGATGAGCTCAATGGGAGCGTTTCCATTGAAAGGCAGCGACATCTGAGGAAAAATAATTGAATATCTATGGCAAATACTCGCAGACCTGGAGCAAGTACACATATACCTGGCAGAATTGTTTTAAAGAAAGCTTATTGTGGCTGCTCTCGCTCCTTTTGCTCCTTTTTCGTATCTTTTTCTCTTCAGATGGATGTGAGCCAGGAAGATGGTGAGAGAGAGGAGTTAATTTCACTCCAAAGCAAGCTTGGCAGCACCTGATGCATTCGGGAACTGTCTGGCCATGTCGCTGTCTGGGTGCACTTAGCACATGGCCATTGCACTGCTGCACCAGTGCTGGGCTTCCAGGGGAGAAATGCATTGGTATTCCCCTGTAATTGCCATAGCACACCTTGGTGCTGCTGCTGGAGCAAGGACTGGTTCTCCATGATGCACTGGGGACTGGCAAAGCTGCTGGCACAAACAGGATAATGAATGTTGGATAACTCGTATTGTTTCACAGACTGAGCTTAAATATTGAAGGAGCAGTATCTCCGTATCAGAGAGGGGCTTAAAGCTATCTTAAATCTAAGGCATGTTTTCCTCTCTGCACGCAGGGATTTGCATGGGGACCTCACTTCAGCGTTAATGGGATTTGCGAGCTTGGAACGTATCCTAATGCACTGCCTCCCCAGTATCTCTTGCCTGAGTAAAACGAGTTTGAATTTTTCATCTTAATTGCAGACCTGTGATCTGGAGTAGATTTTCTTGTACTGAAAAGCATCAGCTTTCAGACCTGGCAGAGCCACGTCCCCGTGCGCTGCATGCAGGAGCACACGCGTGTTCCAGCACTGCTCTGCCCTGCAGCAGCCGCTTAGCCAGGAATCCCCCAGTGCTTCCTGCAATGCTCCCTGTTGTGCACAGCCCGAGCGAGGCCATTTGTATCAGAGTGTTGTGTTTGCTGCTCCCTGGGCCAGCAGTGACACCAGGGCTATTCCCTGTGCTTCCCCTCCTCTGCACAGAGCCATATTTCGAGCTCTTGCTGTTACTGTAGGAGCACTCTGTAAAGTTGCTGCTGTAGTGGAATAAAAAGTTATCACCAACCCCGCAGGGATCTGGCAAAGATGCTGGCACGAGAAGAGTTTGTAATGAGCTCTAAGACATATTAATGAAGAGAAGTATAATTATTATTGCTGAGTTCAATTACAGCCCCTGGATTACAAATATTCTCCCACAATCCCTCCAGAAAGAAATGCATCTTGTCTCTGCAATTAAATAAACTGCATATCAAGGGGAAGGGAGAGGATTAAACTACAGAAGGAGAAATTGCTTCTGCTGGAGGCTGGTGGCCCTCGTCCTCCCGAGCGGCTCTCGGGGCTCTGGGGGATGGATCCCTGCTGAACGCCTTCACCCACGTTCTGATGGGATCGCAGCCCCGAGGACGGCGCAGCTTCTCCTTAAACACCGCTTCCGTCTGCGGGGCCATCTCTGCGAATGACAGCACTTCTGCTTGCTGAATTCTGCCAGAGCCCAGACATCTGAAAGCTCTCCTTGTGCAGCCTGATGGCTCTTTAATCTCTCCCCGCTCGCCTGCTCTACGCACCGCTGCAGTGCTGCCGTTTGATCGCGCAGGCTGCAGGAAGCGTGTTCATGCTGCGAACCCCGCGGCTTTGTGACTGCACCATGCTACCCATGGGGAAACTTTTGTCCAAACAGTCTCTAATTCCCGAAAGGTAGAGAGCTGCCGGCTTCGCTTTCTAGTCGAAATGACAACAAGGAATAAACAGTTTTTTTCTTCTGCTCGTGGGTGGTTTTCTATTCACACATCCTCACATCAAATCCAGTTGTCAAAAGGGGCTCACGCAGTGTGCCACGTGGCTTCTGGCTGCCTGATGGACACCTGAGGGGCTGACGTTCCACCTTGGTGGGTGAATTGGACCAGAGATGCTCAGCAGGAAGGAATTGCTGCACACAGGCTCTGCCAGGCCCTGGGAGAGGAGCAGAGACACAAGGCAAGGCACAGCAGCCCTGCTGCAGGCAGAAGGTGACTCCATGCTGTAGCATCATCTGATGGAGCTGCTCTGCCAGAACAGCTTCGAAAGAGTGCAGAGGATACGCACCACTGGTTTCTTAATGGAGGTGATGGAGGCATGCTTCCATGCAAAAAATATTTAAACAGATTGTAATGAGGATCTGGCTTCATTACGGAGCCTTGTAGGGCTGATGACTGAATTGCTCCTGTTGCACTCGGGTCCCCAGTTGGAATGAATGCAGGAGCACGCAGCTCTCGAGGACACCGGAGCAGTTGTCTCAGCATGAATCTTGCCAATGGTACAATATTGCTTGCTGTTGCATGAACAGAACATGTCTCCTCTGATTGTTTTTCCCTGCTCTTCTGAGATAGATGCTGTTTGAGGAGCCCCACTGGTGGAAGGTCTTCTCGGAGGAGCAGACACAGCTTTTTACATGAAACCTTTGGCATCAGGAGTGGAGGGGATAGAAAACCACCAGCAAATTGCTGTGCTGACAAAGCTCGATCCTTTCTGGAAGGAGTCTGTGAGACTTGGCAAGAGTCTGACCTCAGCAACACATTCCATGGCCCCTTTCTGGGGTGCTTCAGCTGTAATTGTCCTTTTTTAATTTGGGGAGCTACTGAGCTGTAGCAGTATTCCCCAAGCAGCTTAAACTCCCACTCCAGTAAGATACCAGGGAAGAAGATGCCTCTCGATGCAAATCATGATGGTTTTTGCTCTGTTAAGGCACTACCTGGCCCAGCACCTGTGCTCAGGCCAGTTCTCCCCCTGGGGTCACTACTCATCTGCTCACTGATCAGGAATTCTTAGGAGCCAGGAATGAAATTGGTGAGGCTTTATAAACGTTATGGATTGAATTATCACAAGCTAAGTGACAGAAAATGAACAAGAGTTAATTACATGACAGAGAGGGAGAATGTCTCTGCGTAGCAATCATTTCAAAGGCAAATAGAAATATTTATAGATTGAGGGTTGCACGAGTTGCCACCACGCACTGCCAGGAGATGTGCTGTGGGTTTGCTTTAGGATGGGGCTGCAGCAGGAGTGTGGGCATCGCTGCGCTGAACGGCAAGGCTCGTCCCAAGCTGGGTTCAAAGGGATGTGCTGGGTACAATCCTGCAAAATAAGTGCAGAATGTAAAACATGCTGGCGATCTTCTGTTTCCCAGCAGCTGCAGCATGGCCCCTGCTACTCTGTGTGCCTGGCAGGGACTGCTCGTTCCAGTGGGAGCAGAACACGCTTGCTGGTACCTGCAGAGGATAAAAGGGAAGAGATGATTTGTTCACATCCCAAAGCAATCCCTGCAGGCAGATTCAGAGGCAGGTTTCCAACTGCCTCCCTTCAGAGACACCAAGCAGGCTTTAAAGAATCCTGTATATTTTTAGCCGCAACATAATATCAGTGGAAATCTAATAAACTTCGCCATCAAATATTTATCCCATTACACCGGCTTAAGTAATTCAAGCTGCTGAAATCAACACAGTGTTTTTATTTTTAATGAGCCTGCTGTAAAACAGCCTCTTCTATCATTGTCAGGTGTGCGTGGAGGAGAGGTACGTCGACTCGAAGCGCTTTTAATCTCCCCAAGAAACAATGCTAAATAATGGAGAACGTTTACCAAAACGCTGCCTGTCGCTGGGAGAAGAGCTAAGCGGGGCTGAGCGCGGCTGCAGCTCGGTGCCGGGGGCAGGAGGAGGGCAGCCGGGTGCCAGGCTGGGCTCGGGTCGCTGCGTGGCAGGCAGTGACAATGACAGTGGGCAGGAGCCGCTGCTCCCACGGCCGCGCTGCATCTCCGGTGGAACAGTGACCCCCAGCGTCTGCAGCCCCCCACCCGGAGGAGAAAACTTGTTTGCTGTTCATGCAGCTATTAGGTGGAATTGGAACAAAATCCGTAAAGCTGCTGTTCTGCATTGGGTTGCTGCAGCAGTGAAACCAGACCCGGCGCAATGGACTGGTCTCAGTGGGGTGTTTTGTGCTGGGAGAGATTTACTTGGGTTTTGCGTAACGCTTTAAAAAATCCACATTGCTCGAAGCTGCTGGAGCCTTTGGAAGAGTATGAACCTGTGGGCAGTGCCCGGGGAAGGGTTTGCTGCATAACCACTAGAAACAGCTACAAAAGCCAGGTATTTGCACCAGAAGCAGGGAAGATCTTGCAGCCAGGATCCCCAGCTGTGCCAGCTGCAGAGAGGGCAATGAGGGCTCAGCCAGGCCAGCAGCACAGCTGCCAGCTGCAGGCTGCTCCTCTGGACCCCCGGGTTCTTACATGTGCCTTAAGGGTTTTCATTAAAGTAATGAATTTCTTTTTTTGGCAAAGCCAGTGTACTGTTTTATTATCTTCAGATTCTGCCACTCCGTGTTTGGTTCTTGATATTAGACATCTAAAATAAGACTCAAAAAGATTTTCCATGTGGCAAGTGTAACATTTAATTATATGTCATCGGTTTTTCTGCTGTTTTTATGTACGGTCTCTCTAGATCCTGGTGTGAGTATTCCTCAGTAATGAATACAAAGGTCTTGTTTGGATTGGAGCGGTGCAGAGGCACCGAGGATGGTACTGCTCAGGGCAGCGGGTGTCAGAGGGCTGCAGGCTCCCCCAGACATTTCAGTTCTGGCTGGGTTATCAGCTCATCAGCAGTTCCTCTAGGAGACAGTGGCTCTGGGAGCTCCAGATCAGCACTTCAGTTTTCACTGTCATTACCTGAGTTGGCATGACAATGTTGCAGTGGTGCAACTGGGAAGAACGATGGGGAAAAGCTGTGTCTCCAAAGCTCCGCTCAGCTAATCCATCCTGCTGGAGCTGCTCTGCAAGCAGGCTGAGGGCAGTGGGCAGAAGGATGCGGCAGCCCAGGTCTCACTATCCCAGCTGGGAGGTGGTGCAACATCATTCTGCTTTCTCCCCAGGTGCCACTAATGAAGAAGAATGAATGCAGCCACCTGAACTAAAAATAACTTTTCCATAGCAGGAAAAGACCAGTCTGTGCTCCTGCTGGATGCTTGGTTAGTTTGATAGATCTCTCATTCAACAGTTTGCAGCCGTTACGTTTACAGGCAACATTATTTTTGGCTGCTGTCCCTTGCATGTCACTAATGTTTAACCAAATGAACTTGGAGGATTATAACAGACAGAGACACTGGTGGAAGTGACAGGCACAGAGACAAGTGCTGCAAGAAGCTAATTTACACATCGAATTTCACAGCCCGAGCCTCCTTTCCTGCTCAATAAGCTCATCAGCTGCTGCTTCATACCCGCCAGCCAGCTCTCATAAAAATGAGGGAGCTCAGAAAATCGCCTTTTTTTTTTTTGCCTGCCTGCTTAGACAACAGATTCTAATAAAAACCACTTTTTAATGTTGTTGAGACTAAGTCCTCTTTTATGTGGAAATGTGAATTTAATGTAAATAGTTTGCACCGCTCTGCTTCTCTTTAAGGGCTTGCTGGCTGCTGGCAGTCTCTGTGCAGTCTTTCAAGGCACTCAGGTGGCACTGTGCTGCCGGGACGTGGGCAGATCTCTGAGGGGGTTCTTGCTGCCTCTCCTGGGAGCCTCTCTGCACTCTGCGATGGATGTTTTCTCAGAGAGGGATCAGAAAATGCAACATCTGCAGTTGAGAAATTGCCATCGTTTTCCCACGAAGGAAGGTTATTGAGAGGGAACGCAGTGCACAGAATCCAGGAGCTTTGCAAAGAAGCTCAACGGGTTGATGGTTGGACTTGATGATCTCAGTAGTCTTTCCAACCTTTATGATGCTGATTCTAAGCCCTGGTGATCTGGCTTTGTCTGTGCAAGGTGTGCGTCCCTTGGACGTGTCCGAGGCCACCTGGCAGAGTCTGGCACCTCAGTGTTATAGAAACTATTCATTAACATCTCCAAAATTCTTTTTTTCTTTTTGCTATTTTCGGTTCACAGAGGAAATTGAAATGGCAACCAAGTTTTCCAGCAGCAGCAGAAATGCTGCTCTGCAGCCAGTTCCAGTCTCTCTTGTTTACGAGGCAGTATAAGTTTTCACTGTATAATAAAAACAATCATCTGTATTCCTTGGCTGCGAGCAACAACACTGACAGTGGAGCAAGTTTTGGTGCTTTGGAGGAGAATATGAATCATCTCAGCCACAGAACAAAGCACAGAAGACCCCTAAGCACTGAGCAAAGCTGCAAAACAACGCATCAGGCCTGTTTTAGAACCTCTGCAGGCGTTGTGGTGTTGGGAAAAAAACATCTGAGCTGAATATCCTCAGAGGAATATTGTTGCCACATCTCTGAGATTTAAGTTGTTGCTCGTCTTTTTTTTTTCAGGCCAGGATGCGCGGATGGGAATGTTATCTGTTGGCTTGGGGTACGAGCACAGGTAACAGCCTGAAACCGCAGAGAATTGCAGCATGGCTCTGAAGCGAGGAAGCACATTATCCATGCAGAATTATAGAAATCCCCATCGTGTCCTCAAAGCACAGAGTTAACAGAAAGCAGGCACGGGGTTTTGTGCTATGGGCAGAGCCATAGGCCTGAGCTGCCCACAGCGATCTGCCTCGCCTCCCAGCGAGGACACACTTAAACCCGTGTGCTGCTCTGCTACGCAAACTCATTGCTCTCCTCAGAGTCCTTGAAGTGAAAGAGGGATTTGTGTTCCTGACACCATTCGTTCCCTGAAGGCTGTGGAAGCGAGCCGAGAGGCACAGCTGGATAATGACTTCCCAATGCACCTCTCAGAACCAAAGCTTCCAGAAAGAAGGCAGTGAGAAGCGAAAGACCTGAAGTGCTTATCACCCACACTGCCAGCACACGAATGTATTTTATTTTTTTTTTCCAACAGAAAAGCTGGCCGCTGCGTTTCCCCTCAGCAACAGGCGGCTCAACCGCCGTTATCCGGCAGTTCAAGGCCTCACCCCGCCCCTCCTGTGGGGAAGGGCGGCCCGCAGCGCTGGGCTCGGACCCCGCCGGGCACGCCGCCCCTCCCCAAGATGGCGGCGGGCGGGCAGGCGCGGGCCGGGGCCGCGAGGGGGGCGAGCGGCTCGAGGAGCCGGCAGGTGAGGGCTGCTGCGACGGGCCGGGCCGGGCCGGGGAGCGCCTGGGGACGGCTCGGGCTGCGGAGGCCGCGCGGTGCCGTTGTGGTGGCAGCGGGGAGGCCCGGAGCGATGGGGAAGCGCTCAGCGGTGAGGACCCCCGGCTGGCACCTGTCCTGCCTGTTGCCACCCGTGTGCCACAGAGTTAATTTGGGGGTCCGTAATTAATTGTGTTACGAGGCTGTGCCGTGTGCTGCCAGCAGGCGGGGGCCCGGCCGGCAGGTGGTATCGTTCTGTGCGCTGGTTGTGGTCTGTAGCATCCCTGAACGGCATGAGGACGGCGGTCAGCCATGTCCTGCGCTGCTCACGAGCTGGCTGCTGATGTGTTTAGGCAGTTTTGAACTAAGCTTCAGGGGCTTTTTTTTTCTTTCTAACAGACTTCTTCACACAAAGCAGCTGGCAAACGGCCCTCCAAGAGGCTAAAATGTGAAAAAAACAGTCGGGTGAAGTCAGGACTGGAAGGCCGTACGTGTGGGATTGGGAACCCTCCCGCACCTCAAACACCTGCTGAACGTGACCCCTCACAAGATTCAGGAGACCACGATGTAATTCAACCGAAAAAAAATGAAAGCATTCCAGAAACTAGTGGAGAAAAACAGGAGAAGGAACATGATGCTTCTTCAGAGCCGTTCACAGTGAAATCAAGTAGTGCTCCTTCAAAAACAGACAGCAGTGAAAATCTGCAAGATGGTGCCTGCAGAGAGGAGGAGAGCAGCTGTGAGAGCGCGATTTCGGAAGGGACCAGCTTGAAGGATGGAGACATCCCTAAGAAAGCAACAGAACTGGATAACAGTGCTTTCTTGGATGAAGACAGTAACCAGCCAATGCCACTGGATCGGTTCTTTGGAAATATTGACTTTATGGAGGTAAGATGATGAGAGTCTGCCTTTAACATTATATATGTTTGGACAAGTGATGCCTTCCTCTTTAATCTGTTTAATGAGTGTTTAGTGGGAGCAGTGAGGATTCATTTGTGGAGGACTTCATCCCCTCTGCATCCTTCTCAAGACTGCAGAGGGAATGGCAGCCCTCACTTTGACCACAAGCAGTGGCTGGTTCATACAGGCTCCCCTCCACGCTCTAAGGGCTTAGTCAAATGCCACTTCCACATGTGAGTTAATGCCTCATGTTTGAGACTGAGGAAGAATGGGAACTGCTGGATATGTAGGAGGTCTGCCATTTGCAGCAGCTTCACTTAATGATTTTTATCTTTTTCTTAAAGGATCAGCTAGCAGCTGTACTCCCGAGCACAACAATGAGCAGGCGGGAATACAGAAGGCTGCATTTCATCGCCAAGGAAGATGAGGAGGAGGATGAGGACGTTCTCTAGCAGCAAACTGTAAAACAAAGGAAACTTTTTTTTCATTTTCCTTTGGTTTTCTAACAGTGTGATAGTGGTTGGCTGTATCACTAGCATGATGTGTCAGTATTTGCATTTTCTTAGAGAATGGGTAGAGTCTATTTCTACAGTTGTCAGATACAGTATTCCTCCCCAGTTTTCTGGGGCAGAGTTTGACTGAATTCTCAGAGAACTGGACATAAATTGTAATTGATTGTTTATCACTAGTACTTATTAAAAAAGCATGGAAAATATAAGCTCCTATTGTTACAAATCTGAGCTCATATTTACAGCGAACAATTGGCCTATTCTCACTTATTTTTAAAAAATTATCATCTTAGGACAGTTCTCTTTTATTTCTGTGATGTCTGCCATTACAGCATCTTGCTAGTAATGCAGCCAGTTGACTTGCCTAGTTCAAAGAGGGACACCAGCATCTGTTGTGCAAGTTCTCTTGCACTGTTTACCTCTAAACCAGAAGCAATTAACCTCTAAAATGCAATTCTGCTGGCAAAACTCAATGCATATATGTGATCATGAATTCAGTGTTTTTTTCATCTCTGGACATTAAACTTTTTTGTTGCTCCTTGGTTCTCTGAACAACCACGTGAAGCTCATGGCTTCCCCCTTCCACCAAATCAGCTGTAAGCAGTGCCCTTCTAATAGCTCTGTAATGCAGCTTGTTCAGTGTTTTCAACTGACTTCCAAAGGTTATGAAGAGAAATCTTGTAAACAGTGATCAAGGCAGAATAGAATCTCTCAGTGGAGGACTTTAGTGGTAGATAAACAAGTATTGATGGCCAAGTAGATACGGGTCTGTCCTTCAAATGTATTATTTCTGGCCTGCATTTTTAGAAGATGATGAGCAACCTCACATGATTTCAGGAATTGCTAACTCATCCAGTGTTTATGCTAATACTTTGGAAGTGTGATTATGCAAGAAGATCCCAGATACTTATTATTGTAAACGCAGAAGAAACTATTTCTAAAAATACAGAGAAAATATGATCAGCAGATGGTTTAAATCAATGTTAATTTCTACAGCTATAGTATGTTGAACATTCAAAAATCTTAAGCCAAACAAATTGTATATGCATGACATGTTAATTTATTCACATTCCCACTCCAGTTGATGTATTGTTTCTGTCAGTGCTAGTTCTTGGCTCCTTTTTCCCCTCAAGTCTGTAACACTGAAAAAAATCTTAACATTTTAGTGCATTCATGGTTTTCATCACAACTCCATCGCAAAGCAGTTCTCCCAGCTTTCCTTAAATGACATATTAGCTGCCTATTTTTTCCTAGGCAGTTATCTTCACACACACACACACTCAGCACAAAATGGTGTTTGTAGGAGATGTACCACACTGACAGCACAGTGCTTGCTGTCAGAATCTTCACTGTGGTTCCTTCCCCAATACCAGCACACCAGATCGTGCATTTTTACCTTTGTTCCTGTTGATATGTTCAGTGAGATGATCAGGAAGGTTTGATTCACTGGTGCTGGAACTCCTTCACTAAAAATGCATCTGCTTATTTCTCATGTTGAAATGTTTGGGAAGGGGATTGAATTTGTTGCTTTGATTAGCACTGTCTGTAGCAAAGCTCCTGCATTTCCAAGTCCTGGCAAGTCAGGACTCATGCAGCAATACTATCTTAATAATAATCCTGTCTGAACTAGATGAATTTATCTGATAAGAAAGAGAACCAGTGATAGGAAGAAATTGCAAAAAAATAAAAAATAAAAAAAATCAACAAACAACCAAAGTAAACACCCAGAACTTCCCTAAAGGTTAATGATGTTAACATCTAGTAAATATCCACTACTTAATTAATAAGCACCTTTTCCTGTGCTAAGTCTTCCTAGTCTGCAGTGGTCGTGCTGCATTATACTTTATTACTGACTGCTCATGCACCTCTACCTCCACATACACACACAGAAAGATGGCAGTGATTTTACTTTTATTCTTTAATTTAAAAAATGCTCATCCCTGAGAGTTCAGTTGCTATCAGCTGATATTTAAAAAAAAATGTAAAAAATGATCTGTTTGTATTTTGTTACCTGAGAGGTAGAGAGTGTTTTACAGAAGCAGTATTCTCTGGGGCAGCAGACAAGCATGATTATTGTACAATAAGCCTGGATATATCGCTGCAAGAAAGCTCAATCTAGAGAGGCAAAGACTGTTTGAAAGGTGAAGGAAATCAGTGGGAAAGATGACAAAGCACAAGGGTGGTAGAAGCAAATATGCACCACAGCCCTGCTAACTCCTTCTAGAACATCTGCATCTATGCAACAGTAAATTGAATGGTCACGGATGAGTGCAGATATTTTGGCACAGAAGAGCCAGCAGCTCTGCCACTGAATCATTTGGGCTGTCTGGGATACAGTGGCTGTCCTCCTGGTAAAGGCACAGAGCAGAATAATTACCCTAACGTATTCTTTGTTTGGCTTAACATTCATTCGTGAGTATTAATCTACTCAGGATCATTTTTAAGAAATGTTCTGTGTAAGTTTAGTTTCTGTACCGTGCATTTTGCGCCTACATTTATCACAGCAAGCAAGAAATCACAAGGTATCATCAGTGGCAGCCTCTGGCCTCATTTTTGCACACTGCAGCTATGAGTCAGATTATCACACTTCACACAGTGTCATCTAAGGTGGGGGAATTAGGCACAATCTGAAAGCATGCTTTATGAGATTGCAGTTCAATTAATGCACTGGAGGTGATAAAGGAAGAAGTCCTTGGCAGAAGAGACGTGCTAAGTAAATTTTTGTTTAAGGAAACTAGAGCTATTTAGAAATTATATCATCCTACATGATTTTGTGAAAAGCAGAAGTTGCTTCCGGAGAGAGCACTATGAAATCTCATGGGTTTGCTTCCTTTTTTTGTAAATTTTAGTTTTGTCACAGCTGAGATTGTGATTGGTTTTCTTATGGCAAGCAATATGTACAAGTTTTAGATTATTCACTGTAAACAATAGCTGATAGAAGTACTCCCAGTTCACTTCTCTTCCATCTCGTGTTTTGACAGCTTCTGCCAGTTCTGGGACAACGCTACGTTTCTTTTCTATTCTGCAGAACGCAAAAGAGAAAACAATATTGCTAGCAAAATTTGTTTTCACAACAATATGTCTCCATCTTCCTTTTAGAGCAAGGCAGAAGTTGCATTATTTCACCATAACTAGGTTTAACATGTTTTCATGAAGAAATTAGCACATCCCCTTTGCTTCAAAAATGCACAATGCTTGGAAACAGGTCTGAAGGGTTTTGCCACAGACAGGTATAGAAGGGAGGATATCCTGCACAAAGGATGATGTGAGGAGCAGGGGTAAATTCCCATGCAAACAAGATCTGAACAGAAACAAAGCAGCTAATGAGAGACAGCACTGTAACATCTTCAGGATTTTATGTGACCAGAAGCACACGCAGCATTCATGCATTTCTTACTGCAGCGCACTGTTCATAGTGCAGGGAAGGAAGAGGGAAATACTTGATGGCTTCATCTTTCCTGCTGAAGATTAACAGCATGAAACAGGTAAATGTGGATTAATGCTTTATACATACATGTGATCAAGATTCCAGGTGCTGAAGAGGATTCTGCTTTCCCTGTTACTGTAGGGGTTGATTGAATGCTTACACGGGCAGTCGTCTCTGTCAAAAGGGCCCTGTAAAACAAGGTGGCTGCAATGAAAGGCACGCAGCTCGTCATCCCAGCTCAGTCCTAGTCCCAGACTGATGCACCTTCTGCTCACTACAACCAGACACAGGTGATAACATCACCAAAACTCAACTCTTCTCTATGCTAGCACTGAATTCACCATCTCCTTCCTCTTAACGTTGTCACTGCTGCTTGTTAGAACTGAGACTCTGCTGTGGGGCAGGGCTGAACCTACCTGACAAGAGAACCATCCCTCCTTCGTGCACAGGCGCACTGCTGCCGCCTCCTCCGTCCTGTCAAAGTAGCTGCCATTATATTTCACAGATTTCAGTTTATCCGACATCAGGTCAAGTATCCTTTTATATGCATCTCTTGCTGTAGGATGAACATTTGAAATAAAATTACTAACCTAAGAAAAAAAAAAAAAAAGTACAATTATTCCTTGGCATCCGTAGTAGGTTGTATCTCTTCTACAACTACTATGCTATATACTAAGTACAGGAGTACTTTATGTGTATATATATATACTTAATATACATGTAGTCACAGTTGTTGTTAGTAGCAGCTTAAAATAAGCTACTTCAGTGGAAACTTTTACCTCTTTCATGTAGCTTCGTATTCTGCTTTCACAGCTGTACCGCATATAGCTTGATTTGTTCTTAAAACGAGATTCTAGACCTAGAGAGAACCAGATTATTTTGTAATTTAGTACAGTACCTCCGTGCATCTGCTTAGATGTGCACTTATCCCTTCTTTTCACAAGCTCAGTATGCAGATTTTTTTTTTTTTGGCTGGTTCAAGGCTATCCTGCTGTCAGGGCTTAACAGAACCACACAGCCCATCTACTGTGAGAGCAGTGGTTGATGTGTCAGCTGTGACATGCAGGCTGTTGTTCATCACTGCTGAAAACGCACATCTAGTGGTGGTGACTGTGCCAAAAACCAGTGTTTTGTAGCTGAGAATTTGCTCTATCGAATCGTGTTATTGTGCTCTTTGTATCTGGAGCGCTGTGCCCAATTCTGGGCTCCTCGGTTCAAGACAGACTGGCAACTGCTGGGGGGAGCCCAGTGGAGGGCTGCAGAGATGTGGGGGTCTGGAGCATCTCCCAGCAGGGAAAGGCTGAGAGCACTGCTGCTGCTCAGCCAGGGGAGGAGAAAGCCAAGAGGGAAACTGACCAATGTTTACCAGAAGGGCAGCGGCAGGAGGATGGGGCCAGGCTTTTTTCAGGGCAAGGGGCAGCGGGTACAAGCCGACACTCAAGAAGTTCCACGCGAGCACGACAAAGAACTCACCCTCGAACCACTTCCCGTCCTCGTCCCGGCGCTCGGCCTCGCTGTCCCCGCTCAGGTTGTGGATGAGATCTGCCAGCAGCCTCTGCCTTCGGGGCGCCCGCTCGTCCTCCAGCAGCCGCCGCGCGGCCTCCACCACCGCGTCCGTCCGGCTGCACAGGGCGGCCAGGAACCGCTCCACGTCCCCGCAGCCTGCGCACGGAGCCGGCCTTTAGGAGCCCGCAGCGCCGCGCCCGTCCGCGCCCCCCGCTCCGCACTCACAGCCGTGCCAGCTCTCCCCGGGCCTCAGCAGCACCAGCTCCGTCTGCGGCGGCAGCGTGCGGAAGAAAGCTTCGCTCAGCTCCGTCCCGTCCTCGTAGAGGCACAGCCGGCTGCCTGCCAACGGGAGCTGCCCGGGCGGTCACAGGGGACCGAGACAAACGATCCCTAACCCCCGCGCCGCGCCCCCGCCGGCCGGCACCTGCAGCAGCCGGCAGCCCTTCCGTAGCAGCCCACGCAGGCTCCCGGCCGCTGCCCCGAACTTCTGCGCGCTGCCGGGGCGGCGGAGGCGGAACCCCCTCAGCGGAGCCGCCATGGCTGCACCCGCCACCTTCCCGCCGCTGTGCGCATGCGCGACGTTGACGCCCGCGGTGAGCGCTGCGCATGCGTGGCGGCGCTCGCGCCGTTGCTACGGTGACGAGCGATGAAGCCGCGTTGAGGTGAGTGCGACGTGGGCCTGGTTTGACCGGGTCGCTTTTTTCCGCTTCCCTCCGGTCTCAGAGCTACCCTCGAGCGGCTGTGCTAAGCTGTCCCGGTGTTCCGGGCCGCTACAGGGCTGCTCGGGCCGTAGTACGGCTCGGTAGGGGCTGTTTTCCCGAGCCGGTGTCGCTGGGGCCTGCGAGGCGCTGCCCTCCCGCCGCCTCCTGCTGAGGCCCAGCGGGGAAGGGAGGGGCGGAAAGGAATTCCTTAACATCACTGGGGCGCTCAGGGGGGGATCGCGGTGATCTCCGTGCTGCTGTCACAGCTCCCTTCTGCTGTGTGTGTTTGTCCGTGGCTTGGGGATGTGCGTGGCTGTGAAATGGTGCTAGGTAACTTCTGCCTAAATTGATCCTGGTCTTTTGTTATTGGTAGTATTATTTTCCCCTTTCAAACGCATGGGGTGGGATCTCGCATTGCTGAGAAGGTCCAAGAGCTGGACGGGAGGAGCAAGGAGAAGCTTCTGGGCTCATCAAGATTTGTGTGTTGACGTGGATTATTAGATTTAGTCCTTCAGGACTTGAGGGGAGCTTACAAGCAGGAGGGCGTCTGGCTTTTTACACGGTCTGATGGTTCAGTTGAGTTTACTGACAAACTGCTGAATAAGTTAGCCAAGCCCTCACTTTACTAAGTCCTGATAAAGCACTAGCGTAAGAATATGGTGCAGTTTATGGTGCTAGTATTAAATAAATTGAGATTTACGGTCATCAGCTGCTGACTTTGACGGACTTCAGTACAGAATTCTTGGACTGCAGTGTTTCAGTGTTCTTTTATTGCCCTCCTAGGTATTAGCTTCAGCTTGAAACGTTGTTGTTTTTACTAGCTCACCTCTGCAGGATGCCGCACAAGATTGGTTTTATAGTCGTTAGCTCATCAGGACATGAAGATGGCTTCAGTGCAAAAGAGCTGATGTTTCACGCTCCAACAGTGAATGGATGGCGATCCCCAAGGTACTGCAAGTGAGAGGAACATGCTTAATCCTACAGCACTGAGTTTACATGGAGTGGGAGACGTAGCATGCATGTTCAGACTGGTTTACTGCATGTAAGACCAAACTGGTTATAAAGCCAAAACATCTAAGTTACTTTAACTCCATGGAATCCTTATCCTGCAGGAAAAAAAGCCTTGGTTACACCTAGAGGTGCATTTAAACCGAATCCTTTAAAGAATAAAAAGAACTATTTTTGTTATTGACTGTCACCTTGGAGTTTGCAATTGCTTTGAGTTGGTATTAAAGCTACAATCTTCTCAGCATGTCCTCTAGATGTATGTAGTTGTCTTAGTTTCAGCTGGAACAGTCATTTTTCTTCCTAGTGTCTGATATACTGCTATGTTAAACCACAACAGTAGTGCACTTTAACAGACACATGCATGAATTGAAGTGAAAAATGTTTCTGCTCTTTGTTTCTACAATATTTGTAACCTTGGCAAACTATAACAACTTCAGACAGTTTCATAATTAAATGTTATTCAAGTTGGAAGTGAATTAGTCTTTAAAAAGATGGCTCAAAATTGTGTATGTTTTCAGACTCTGTCAGTATCCACAAGAAATCGTTCTGCAGTTGGTGGAGAGATGTCGAATACGAAAACTGCAGCTGCTTGCTCACCAGTACATGATTTCAAGCAAAATTGAGTTCTTCATCAGTGAAAGCTTGCCTGAATACTTTGCTCCTTATCAGTCAGAGAGGTTTCACAGACTGGGGTGAGTCTGAAAGCTCTGAATTGTTGTATTACCTTAATCAAGGCCTCAGAAGGAAATAATAAGCACTCTGGGGAAACTGGGGCTTATCCAGACACGTTGAAATCAATGGATTAAAATCAGTCAATCCGTTTTTTGGTTTCTACAAGAGGCATGATGCAGGTGAACACTTTTGTAAATGACAACACGCTGTTTCATTTATGAGTGAGTTTTAAACCTAATCAGAATACTTAGCTGAGGAGCCAAAACACAGCCTGGTATTTGTACGTTTCCTCTACTTACTGCTGCATTTTCTTTCTCAGTTATGTCCCTCTCTCAGACAATGAAAAGACGGGTTTCAAAGCTCGAGAGTTAAAATCTGTTTATATGGATGCAGTTGGCCAGTACCTGAAGCTGATTTTCCATAAAAATTATGTCAATAAATACAACTTGTACAGTCAGGTAAGCTGAGTTGTCCTTACTTTGTGAGCTAGGTGAAGCTTCAGTAGCACAGAGTGGGCATAGAAATCAGCTCCCTTAATTTGTAGAAGCTAAAAATGCTGATGAAAGCTCCTGAGTTTTTTATTCATGACCAAATGCATGCAAATTATCCAGAGCAAGTGACTCAAGTGCAGATTCCATCATTACCTTTCGTTTTGAGTTTTAGGCTGCATTACAGGTTCTGTGCTGAAGACAAGGTAAGTTTGTAGACAATACTGAAATTGCATGTTTTCCTACATTTAAGTAAAAGCAAGGAGCAGATAGAAGAGAGATGAATTGAAGTAAATCCCTACTTGATAATTCTCAGATGGTGAAGATTTTGGAGGATTATCAGCACAAGCTGTCTAGTGACTGATTGGGTGTGTGTATTTAAGCATGCTGTTTCAATTTTTGTAAGGTAAGAAAAGAATAACGACCTTATGCCTTCACGTTTTCTTCACATCTATCTCAGGTTGCCCTAGTAGCTATAAATGTTATTGGAGATCCAGCAGACTACGGTAGTGACAGCAATAATCATGTAAGTGCAAAGCATCCCTGTGCTTTTACTGTTGCTACATGTATGCAGTTGCAGGGTTCTTGGCATAATGAATGCATCCATCTTCTGGTAGTTCTATCCTTCAGCAGAGTTGCTGTATATCGATTTACGTCTAATTTTGAAGTAAGAAGGATCTCAAAAGTTGAGCCTAATTTGTGGATACAAAAATTAAAACAATTAATTGCAACATTTGCATTTGCACTCTCTTAAAATTCTCACATTTTAGTATGACTCAAACAATTGTAAGTCAGAATTTCTATCCTGAACATACATACTGTTGATGAATATGCATTAAGATTTTTTTTTTTTTCCCACAAAGCCTTCCAGAGAGAAGCTGATAGACCACTACTTAGGAAGTAAATCAGATGATCCTGCCTTGGATGGAACGTACCTGGGGTAAAGATATACTTTTGCATATACCCTGCCAAAACATCTTCTTGGTCTAACTTAGTTCTCAGTCTCTATATTTTTATTAGCTCTCTGCTAGTGAAAAGAGAGCACCCACCCTCAGACTGAAAGTTTATTTATTTATTTTCCCCTGTATCTTCAGGAAGCTTGACTCCATTTCACCTCTGGATGATTTGGCTTTTGACATGTACCAGGATCCGGAAGTTGCTCAGATAATACGCAGACTAGATGAGAAGAAGCGTGAAGCTGTCCATCAGGAACACTATGATTATGCCAAGAAACTCAAACAAGCTATTGCAGACTTGCAGAAGGTATTGTTACAAGACTGTTCATCTCTGAAGCCAAGAGGTACTCCACTGATCCATCAAGGATCACTAACATTAATGTGGAATTGTAATGACTTCCAGTATGTTGTAAAAACAGGAATTTTAGATTCAGGTGACTTGATTTAATAATTTGCTTGGAAATAATGCAGATGTGTGTTTATAATAACGTGATCCCAAGGTAACTTGTTCAAATGTTTTCTAGGTAGGGGAACGACTTGGACGGTACGAAGTAGAGAAACACTACGCTGTAGAGAAAGAGGATTATGATCTTGCTAAAAAGAAAAAGCAGCAAATGGAAGCGTACCGCCTGAAAGTCTATCAGCAACTGCAGCTCCACGACCTTCTGGATGCAGAGCTGATGGTGGGTGCAGTTGTTCCTGGTTCGGGAGGCTCTGTCACGTGAGTTTTGTAAATAGAAATGGCCGAGCACCCAAAATAAATTCAGGGAATGAGAGTCATTAGACAGATAAGCTTTTTCTTTGGATTGTGGGCTTTCCCAACAAAAGGCTTTGTTTCATAAAGCTACATCTAGTGGAAATGGTTACATACCTGTGAGCAAAGTCTGACATTTATTTGAAAGAGGCGGAATATTATTTCCTGTCAAAACTGTAAATGTAATGACTGGTTTTAGTACAATATTAGCCTTTCTTCCAAAATCTTTCTCAGACTCGGAAGCTACCTGAACTGTCTGTAGAGCCTCTGATTTATGATGACAGCCTTCAGCCCACGAAAGCTACAAATTCACCTTCCTGCGAGAACACAGAATTGCAAAGTTCACAGGGAGAGCTGTGGAAAACAGAGTATTTGCTGGAAGAGAAGCCAGTAGAACCCACTTCCCCTGAGCCTGTTTTTCGCCATCAGTCTACTCCTCCCACTCTGTCTCATCCTGCAACCTCTAGGGAAGTGTTTTCCCAAGAAGAGGTAAGTAATGTGCCTCTGTTGCCAAAGAAATCTCTGCAGCAAGTAATCTTGCATTCAACCTTCCAAAACAACAAGGTCTGTTGTGGTTATTCTCATTGCTTGTACAGCATCTGAAACTGAAACTGTATTGCTGAATATTGCCAATCTAATAATTGGTATTGGCCTTTCTCTTTTCTGAATTTCTTTGAAAGCTGTTAAAAATATTCCTTTAGATTGAGGTTAAAAAAAAAAAAAAGAGAGACTATATCTGACTTACAGATGGATGAACAGAAAATAGATATTAAATGACTACCCAGAGATCTCACAGCCTATTTGGTAGCAGGATAGGCAGCTGAAGTCTGCTTGCTCCATTAGTGGCTTAATAAATCTTCTTGGAGACCATGTGGTATCTAAGCAGCGAGCAAATTTATTGGAATGTGATTGCAAGGTAAGTAGCAGAGTCTTGGCAAATCTCATGAAGACTTGCTATGACTTTTGTAGCAGTAATATTCTCTTAATAGTATGATGACATAAAATAATTTAACAAATAAAGCTTGTGACTTGCTGGCTGCCTACCAACAGGTGATTTCTGTAACTGTGTGCACTTCCACAAAAGGCATTTTGTGTGTGTTTTATGGTATTCTATATGTAAGAAATAAGTACTACTTAAAAGCACTGATTCTGTTTGTTCATGATATTTTTATGGAAACTTCAGTATCTGTACTTAATTGCAAAGCAGCACTGCTTTGAAAGGAAAAGAGAATTGAAGTGAGGCAAATCCAGTGAACGATGAAGCAACGTCACATCTCAGTTATTTCTGGAATAGCAGGTTTTTATCTTCCCTGTTAGGTTGAATTTTTACCTTATGATGAGAGACCTCTTCCAGCCACCCGTAAGCACTCTGAGGAAGCAATTAGATACCTTGAGCCAGAGAAGACTGAAGGGGACGTGAGTAATACACCAAGAAGTGGCATTACTGGGGAACCAGAACCACTAACTGAGAAGGCACTGAGGGAGGCCAGCCCTGCTATTGAAGTTTTTGGAGAAGCTTTGGTAAAGAACAACAAAATAAACACGTACATTATTGGGATCTGTTCTGAGTTTATTTGGTTTTCGCTCAGTCCACGGAGAATTACTGATATGGTTTTTACATGTTCAAAGATGTTACCTAAAAATCTGAAATTACAAATTGACTGCGGATATACGGATGCCTGGGTTTGACATTGATATGACCCTGGAGCTTTTAGGATTGATTACCTGATAATCTGTTAAGTGTGTATTATCTAGTAGTCTGCCTTAGTGTGGCCCCCCCACCAGAATACTTGCCACTGGAAAGGGATTTTTGTAGAGAGAGAAACCATTACTGTGTCTCAAGTGGTTCCTAGAGCCTGATCTATTAATCCATTTTACCAGGCATTTCTCAAAAATATAAGTGCAGAAACACTTCTTTCAATAAACTCCAGATTCCTTTGGAAAATGCCTGGGGATTTGATACTTCAGCTCATGTGTTCTTTTGAGGTTGTTTCTGTATATAAATATTGAAATATCAGTACTGACCTTTTAAAAGATAATCTTGTTTTGTGTTCAGGTCTCAGGAGCATATTCCAAAAGTTGGTCGTATCGAGAAGATGCATTACTGGCTGTATATAAGAAGCTGATGGAAATGTCAGTAAGCACTCCAAAGGAGGACTTAAAGAACATGCTGAGGGCTGCTATTTTTCTTGTAAGAAGAGCCATAAAAGACATAGTATCTTCGGTAAGTAGTGATGTGTTTGATAAGAAAAGGTCTCTAGGCTGCAGTTTGCTCCATGTGTTACGTTTGCTGTGTCCCAGTGAAATCAGCAAGGCCTCACTCGGTGTTGGAATGGGATTCCTCAGCAGTAAATCCCAAACTAAAGTAGAATAATTTTAAATACCATTTAAAAAAAATGATGTGACAAGCTATAAATGGTTGCCTTTTCTTTCAAGTAGAAGTACAGTGGAACAAAATGTGAGTTCCTGTACTTGGAATGTAAAGAAATGCATACAGAGAAGAGGAACCAGGTATTCTGCTTTTTAAATTGTGATCACTACAGACTGGATCCTGTACAAACTTCATGTCCAGTGAAGAACCAGCAGGAAAAGATGTGTAGAGCTATGTGGTTAAGACGCCTTTAATAATTTACAAACTGTAGTTTGTAAAACTACTGTTCAATGAGTTTTAAAAAACAATTAGAAACCCCCCAAACCCTTCAGTGTCAGCTTGCAGTTAGCATCAAGGGCTGTGCAAAGTGTGGCATTCAGCAGCATGGAAAATGCTGGCCTGGGCTGGGTAATGAGCTTGAGAAACAACTGCTGATGCAGTAAATACTGTCCTTGTGCTTTTTCTTCATGGTATTTTGTCACCACTTCTTTCTTTTTTTTTTTTTTTTAATTTAGGTTTTTCAAGCTTCCCTGAAACTTTTAAAAATGATCATTACTCAATACGTACCAAAACATAAACTGGGAAAACCAGAAACTTTTCATTGTGTGGAAAAAACGCTTCCAAGTTTGCTTTCCAGAACAGGAGACTCTTCATCCCGCCTTCGCCTCGTGGCTTCTAAATTTATTCAGGTTGGAGTTTTTCTTCACATTGCAGTTTGGTTAGCATTAAGAATGTCACAGAGGTTACAAGTGGGTGGCATCTAACCCGGCTTGATGTCAGTGCAGAGCTTGCTGCTGTGAAGGGCTGGGCCTCAGGGGAGGCAAAATGGTAGCAGCAGCTTAGTGTCCATTGCAGTGTATAATTAAAGCATACCTTGTGAAAGTCAACAACAGCATAAAAAGATGCCTGTTTAAAAGGCACAGCCCATTCCATGTTAAATGTTGGCAAAGAACAGTTGTGAAGATCTGCTGGAGGATTACAGCACTGTTTTCCAGTGGAATTTAGAAGGATAATTCTGTGTGACAGTGTGTTATTTCAGTCCCAGGAGAGACGTAGGTGAGTTGCTGCCTCTGGGTTATTTATCTGTGATTGCATCCGTACAGAGAAGGAAAAAGAATTCTTTTCACTGGGGGATGTAACTGAAACTTCAAGGTGTCAGATGCTCTGGTTCATCACTAGAGCCCCCAGGAGTGACTGATTACTTTATTACTACTGCTTGACTTATTTACAGTAGTGTTGGAACTGAATGTTTCGAAGATGGTGAGGAAATGGTCACAAACACACCTTTGTAGGGGAGCCCTGGCCTCAAGAGAAGGAGAATGCATTTACTCTGTATCACTACTGCTGCATGATGCACTGCCCTAATAAGCAGTTCTCTAGGGAAGGTGCCAGCTAGAAATAACTTACCTCTGCTGGAATAACAAATAAGCAGCTCCATTTCAGTGAAGTTCTTACTTCATTTTACTGAACTCCTTTTAAGTAACTTGGATGAACTTTGCAAAGGCAGTTTGTCTCCCTCATTTAGTGTTCCTGCACGCACCCTGCCTCTGTACATTTACAGGAAATGGCGCTGTGGAGCGAAGTTAAACCTCTTCAGATTGTTCCAGTTCATTTGGTTCAACCCTTAAAACCAAACTCCCCAACACATCTGGCAATGAGTCAAGTGGAATTAGTTGAATGCCTCTTGAAAGAGATGGGAACTGAAAACTCTGGGTTTACCGTCAGCAATGTCATGAAGGTAGGAGTCGGAGTGAACAGCGCTTGAAGTTCCTTTCTGTCTCTGTTGGATTTGTGTTGGTCTGCTTTGGAGTGCTTGGTGAAGCACTAAAGAGAATTTCTGAGCCTGCTGGAGGTGGTAGCACACAGCCTTGTGAGGAAAGAATAACCACTAAGTGCCAAATTGTTCAGGGAAAGAACGGGATGGAAATTTCTCCTGCTACAGTGTACTAATCATCTTAAAGGAATAAAAAAAGTTCTCTAAAAATGTATTTCTGTCTTCAGTTTGCAACAGGAGCTTTGGAGCACAGAGTTTATGAGGTTCGTGATGTAGCGCTGCGGATTGTCTTCGATATGTACAGGAAACACAAAGCTGCTGTGCTGGAATATCTTCCTCCAGATGATGCAAGCATTCGCAAGACTGTTCTCTATAAAACACTCTTTGATGGATTTACTAAAATAGATGGTAAACTTTCTGAAGCTGAAATTAGGGTAAGGAAGAAGATTGCTGATGTTTTCTGTTTTGCAGACCCTCCTGCATGACAGATGGTTCAGAAACTTTCATAATGGGAAGAGTATTGTCTTGACAGGCACAAAAAAAGGCAGCAACAGAAGAAGCAGAGAGACGGAAGAAGGAAGAAATAAAAGTTCTGCAAGGTCAGCTGGCAGCTCTAAAGGAGATACAAGCAGAAGTTCAGGCTGGAAAGGTTAGGCTGTTGTGGTTTTGGTCTTGATATATATAATTTAAAGGTTTTCCTCAAGTATCCCATGCTAGATAGTTTGCAAGGAGACAAGTAATGTCAGTTTTAAGAGGGGTGAGGGACGTGGAAGGGGGAGGGGGAGTTTTCTCTCTCTGATTTTCATCCTGAGTTGTTTTTTTGTGACAAAATATGAAATTGGAATCCATCCCATTTTAGAACCTGATGCACGAATGTTGTGAAGTGTTGGCTCTGCTTCTAAGCCCTTAATTCCAGAGAAAAATCAAAGTCTGTTCTTTTTCTCCCTGGTTAGTATCACAGTCACGAAGGACGTTTCTGACTTAAAAAAATTCTTTGTTCCATAGGAAAAAGAGTCTGATTTCCAGAAGACAAAAGATCAAGGTAGGTAATTTCAAGTAGTATTAAGGATCAAGGTGTCCTTGAAGCACTGTAGATGCTTGATGTGTCATTGGATCTTCTTTAAAATCGTGCATGAGTGCTTTGCACTGGCTGAGTCTCAGCCTTGTAACATGATAAAATCTACAAAAGAAAATTCACCACCAATGAACCAGTTAATGCTGAGTAAGAAATGTGAATGGCTTGTCTTGAAAGCATTTTAGGCTTCTCTCTGACCTGAAAGAAATCACCTACTACATCTGAAAGTAACCACTACAAAATCTTTTGTTACTGTAGATTGCTGAAGCGATTGCTGTGCAGCTGGCTGCCTTACAGGCACGCTGCCTTTCTGTGCTTGCTACCTACGTGGCAGCAGTACTTTTGTGTTAGATCTGTTGCTTTTGTTATCAGGACAAGGAATATTCCCATTTTCTTTTTTGCAGGTTACAAAAGTCCCCAGCCTGTAGCAGCAGAGATTCCAGATGATCATTCCTCTGTTGCAAATTACTTGGATAAGTAAGCTAGATTAATAGCTTCTAATCACCTTAAGTACTTCGCATAACCTGCTAATAACAATAATAGCATTTCTCTAGTAGATCAAAGCTAATAACGTCAGCATTTAAACAATGGAAAAGAAAATCTTCTCTAACAGATTTTGAATGATCACCAAGCAATCCTGGATGTTGATTTTTAACTACTTGGATGGCAGTGCTTTGAATTTGTTTTCTTAATAGCTGCTGGTGGGATTAAAAAAAAAAGCACAGATCAGCACTATGCAGAGAGAATAAAGTCTGCTTTACAGAGTGGTTTCTGAGAATAGTGGGGGCCATCCGCTGCCATGTAGGGTGTTACTGTTGTTGTGGTTTTTTGTTTGATTGATTGCTTTCTTGTTTGGGTTCTTCTTCCCCCAGTTTATGCATTTTTTGTGGTGAAAGGAATGAAGCCTTCACAGAGGAAGGACTGGATCTCCACTACTGGAAACGCTGTCCCATGTTAACCAGATGCGAGCACTGCAAACAGGTCAGGCATAACGAGTCATGAGCAGTTTTTATTCTGCTTTTAATGTGACGAGGTGTTTACTACTACAGGAGGTGAATTCTCAGCACTGTGTGCTTCTGGAAAAGAGCAGTAGTATAAAATACATCACCAACTGCACTACTATTTCATTCTTTTCCATTTGTCACTTTGAGAAGTGATGTTTAGCTTCCACAAATCACAGAAGCAGCTTTGTTTTAATACTGTTCCTGTTTGCTCAGCACAGTACAAATCCCGGGTACCTTTGTTCTGTTGCAGGTGGTAGAAATAGCAAGCCTGACAGAGCATTTGTTGACTGAGTGTGATAAGAAGGACAGCTTTGGGAAATGTCAGCGCTGCAGTGAAGCCTTTCTGAAGGATGAGTTGCCCAAACATATTAAGAGCAAGACTTGCAATGGTGAGTAGTTTTAAACAGGAAGGTTGAACTTCAAAAGCCAAATCAGTCAAACATCCAAGTACTGTATATTTTTGTCAAGTCAGACCACTTCTATTTAGGTATTGCACTGTGGATTTAGAATCTTAGTCTGTTTCCAGGAGAGAACGTGTCTGGCAAAAACCCTGTGTTTTCCAGTGCTTGAAATGCTTTGTTTCCATGAATGCATGTGGAGAGGATGAGTGAGAACAGAAGAGAAAGCCTGTGCCACATGCTTGCAATTTAAGGGCCAGACACTGTGGTGGTAGCTACCCATGTTCCTTTTGATCTTGGGATGTAAATGATCATTAAACATCAGACTTCCTTCAGAGCAGTGAACGATAATAAGCTAGGAGCTGGTTTAATCCTAGGGCAGTCTTCTGAGCTTTGTTATGCAGATCCTCCTTGGACATTTGAAACTAGCCTGTCTTAGCTGAACTTGTGTTATCCCTTCAGCTGCCAAACCAGAAAATGTGGCAAACCATTGCCCACTGTGCCATGGCAACTTTTCTCCTGGAGAGGAGGTAAGGCTGTTTATCACGTTAGTCTGATTTTGTTACGTCGTGGATTGAATTTTTGTCCTCCTCAAACACTGGTTTACGTGGGAAGATTTAAGAAATTACCTGGATTCTTGCTAGGGTCTGTAATGGCTCTCTCATACACAGGGGGCTGTGTTTGCAACTGGATTTTCTGCCCTCCCAGGTGTATATGAGAGCCACAGGGCTACAGGCGATGCAGGGCAGCACATCCAGCAGGGCAGTCAGCATTAAGATGCTGCTGATATAAGAAAAAATTGACACTAAGAAAGTAAGCAAGACCAGCTATGATCATCAGGGTTGCTGAGATAGCCCCTCTCTGTTTTCTGCATGTTATTTCCTTGAACAGCATATTACTGTGAAATCTCTTAACGTGCCAGCTCCAGAACGTTCTTTCAGCAACTGAAAATAATTGCTGGTGGCTCATCAAAAGTTAGTCGTTCAGAAAATACTGAGCATGCATATTTCAGCCCTTGAAACGAATCATCTAATATCATGTATGTAATATGTAACATTATGGAACACTGTAACCAAAGCTAGAATGTTTGTTGAGAAATGTATGTGGAAGCTGAAACTGGAGAACGTGTATTTTTTTCCCTACTTCTGCCCACGTTCTTCTTGTGAGAAGCCTCACGTGGCCTCTAGTTTGGAGTTGCTGTCATATTTTCTGGTACTAGCAGTTCATATTCTTTAGGGGCACTGAATGCTTCACTATTACCATGTCACTTTCTCCTGTGCTTCAGATAGTGTATGTGCACGGACTGAGTAGGTAGGAGGGTGGCTAACCTTGCTGGTTTCCTAATATCACTTCTTTCTAACTGATGTTAGGCCTGGAAGTCACACCTGATGGGCACGGATGGCTGTGACATGAATCTACGAAGGCTGTCCTCACTAAATAAAACTATTCCGATGCAGCCTGGTAAGACTTTTTTTGTCATGATTATTCTTTTTTTTGCTGTGTTGCCCCTGCTTAAGGAAAGTGTTTCAGCCTTGAGAGCAAGGTGGCTGTTTGCATTTTCAACGTGCTTTTTGCATTTGGGTAACCTGACTGGTATTTGTGATGCTGGTACAGACCTCAGCATACTTAGGGAGCAAGTTCTCTGAATCATTCGGTAACAGTAACTTCAATAACAGTAATTTCAAGGCCAATTGCTAGGGGAATCTGGCACATCTGATAACTGGATCATTTCAGCCTTGCTTCTACTTAATAGTATGGTCATGAATAGAACAACCAGCAGGGATGCTAACCAGTTACAGTTCCAGAAAGCTCCTGACCACTAACGCAGTGAATTGAGAGCCTGTTTTGGCTGTGAGTGTCCAGTCAGAGGATGCTGATCTAATCCTGAGCACAGAACAAATTGGACAGTTGGTGCTGTGTGCTGCTTTTCCTTTTCCAGTGGGAACCAGGAGCTGGGCAGAACTTCTGACTGTGCAAGTTCTTCAGCAGCACAGAGAAAATGATGCTCGTGGCAGAATCTTGAAAGTTGTCTTTGCTTGTTTGGCACATGCAAAATCCTCTTGCTTCACGAACGCAGAAGTTAAGCAAACAAGCTATTTTCACTGCTGGCAGCACCAAAACTGTTATCCTCCACAACTTGTTTGCCCTTCAGGCTTATTTTCAGGGTTGTTTAATCCCCTCTGTGCTCAGATCGTTGCTAGAGTTAAACTCTGTCTGAATTTTGCTTTGCTCATGGCTGCTTTTCACAGCTACTCCGAGCTCCTGGACAGAACTGTTAAATTGTCTCTTTCAGCTGCCCTGAGCGAATGCAGTTAAACTCAGGGCTCAGCCAAGAGCAAGTAATGACCTGTGTGATCTCTTCACAGGCAAAATAGGTGGCCACCATTTAAAGAAACCAAGTCCTTCACGAACAAAAGCTCGACCTCCCTCTCTAGGAAGCAAGATCCCCACCCCAAGAGGAGGCCCAAATAAAACCTCTGGCAAAACGTACTCAAAACGATGACAGGACAAGTATCGTGGGGTTTTTTTGTTTTTTTTTAATTCAATAATTGGGCACGTACTTATTCATGGTTGTTGAAACATTTTGACCGACTTATATCATCTTTTACATATGAATACCTGAGGATGTTTGTCAGCTTGGAGCAGCCTGGGAGCATTGCTCCGTGGCTTGCTGGCAGCTGTCTGTGCAGCACTGTGCTCGTCCCCATAGAAAGGTGTGAATCCTCCAGGATTTCATCCCAACGGCGCGCAGGGAAGGCCGTGCATCGCTCAGAGACTGCTTCCTCTTATTTCAAAAACAGCCAAAACCAAACCCTGAAGAGTACAGAACTAATAGGGAGAGAGCGTGCGCTTACAGCTGCAGTGAGCACGGAGGCTGTGCCCTCATCACCGGGCTGCTCCTTGCTGTGGTGACACAGCTGGTGTCTCACGGGGTGAACGATGGCATCGCCGGGCAGCTGCTGTGAGGTGACATGAAAAACGTGACAAGAAACGTGTATCTCAGTTAACTTAAAGACCCGTCCGACCCTGCAGAGGTGAACTCCTGAACCGTTCCATTGGTAAAATACCAATGCCGTAAAGCAGAACTCTTCCTCACCCGTTTAATTAAAAAAGAAAAAAGAGAGAGAGAATGGAACGTAGCTGAAGAAAGCTATGAGGGTTTTGGTTTTGTTTTTCCTTTTTGCAAATTCTATGGCGTTAATATTCAGCTTAGCTGCTTTGTCAGGGCATGTTCACAAGCAGGACCCAGGCCTGGAAGGATTTCTCAGTGGCCGCAAGCCACGCGTGGCTGAGAACGGGTTTCAGTGCTGAAGCCTGGCCTGTGCACGTATTTCAGGCTTAGAGCTTCAAAGCCAGTAGTAACACAGCACTCAAAGAGCCACGCAACGCCAAGGCTTGGCACCAAATAAAGGAGCGAGGGGGCTGGCTGGGCGCTGTCATGTGGAGCAATGTGAGCTGGCTGGGCTGCTGCCTCGCTGTGCACCGAGTGCCTTATTAGTGCCTGCCACGAGGGCTGAGCTGAACCCCAATCCCTTTGGTGACGCTAAGGTCGTGTACCCATGGAGCTGCAGGAAAATTTAAGTTTAAAGTCCCGCAGTCCCTGCTGCCCTGGTCCCTGAGCTGACCCCTCTCCAAAATAAAAGGCAAGAGGAGAAGAGTGCGGCGCTGGAAAAGGTCGACTTGGGGAATGCTGGCCTCTTCTTCTGCTTGAGCATGCATCCTCTTAGCTCACATCTAGGCGCAGCTCTACCACTGTGCTCCTCTAGGTAGATCAGCACGTGACGATGCAAGAGCTTGGAGAGGAGCCATTATCCTAGGGCCCAGCAGAGATCCTAGCATGCTGACGTCCACCGTAGGAATAAGCAACCCTGGTCGTTGTGCAGGAGCTGCAGGGCTGTGGTTTTGCTGCCAGGGAGCAAACGTGCAGCACTGGATTCACAGCACACACTTTGTTAGAGTTTGCATGCACACACACTTGTTTGCATGCAGCCTGGCTCCAAGCTCGTGCATTTTGCAGGTAGATCAGCACGCCCGCATTTGGGAAGTCTTTCTCTTAACATTTTCTGTCACTCTATCAAATATATAAATAATATATAGATATTCCTAATGTTTGTATATTTAATATAGATGTATGCTTGCTTCTCCACTTGAGACGCAGGTTCCTGCGCTAGAACCCAGCTCCTTACGCGGGCAGGGCAGCAGGTGGCTTTGTTCCTCTTTTATAATGCGATGGAACAACTTTTTCAGATACGCTTTTAAAAAAATAAATAAAAGCTTTGATTTTAAAAAAAAGAAAAGATGTTATCCGTGGGCCTGAAGGTCGTACTGGCGCTGTGCTGCGGGTCGGTCGGTCTCGAAATTCCTTATGGTTATCCCATGGAGGCTGGGAATCTTATTTTCCCCAGGCCGCGCTCGGTTCCCGGTGCGAGATTTCTGTATCACGGCGCAGCGCTCCGTGCGGCCGGAGCTGACCTGCAGCGAGGAGTAGCTGCTCGGGAGAACGGGAAACGACTAAGAAGTGAGGAAAGGGGGTTTTGTTAAGACTGGAAAGGGCCCTTTTGAGGGGAAAAAAAAGAAAAAAAGACATCAAGCCAGTCCGTTTTCCTTTTTCTTTCCTCAACGCGCTGCTTTCTGCTGCGGCAAGCGGAGCTCGGGGCTGAGGAACCACGCGCAGCCCGCCCCAGTGCCCGCCCCAGTGCCCGCCCGGCCGGAGCGCAGCGCAGCGCAGCGCAGCGGGGAGGAGGAACGGAGCGCGCCGCCAACCCCGCCCCGACGCGCGGCGGTTCCGGGCAGCGCCATGGCGGCGGCGGCGGCGGCGGCGGCGGCGGCGGCGTGGCCGGAGCTGGCGGCGGCGGCGCGGGAGCGGCGGAGGGAGCTGGCGCTGCCGGGCGCGGCGGTGGCCGAGCGGGTGGCGGCGGGCGGCGGGCGGCTGCCGGCGGAGCTGCTGGCGCTGCCGCTGCTGCAGTCGCTGGAGCTGAGCGGCTGCGCGGCGCTGCGGGAGCTGGGCCCGGGGCTGGCGGCCGCGCTGCCCGCCTTGCACACGCTGGTGCTGCGCGGTAACGCGCTGGGCCCCGCCGGGCTGGGCGAGGGGCTGGGCGGGCCGCTGCCGGCCCTCCGCGTGCTCGACCTGTCCGGGAACGGGCTGGAGGAGCTGCCCGCCGCGCTGGGCGGGGCGGGGGACGCGGGGCCGGCGGGGGCCGGGGTTGAGCCCGCGGCCTTCCCGCAGCTGCGCAGCCTCAACCTGAGCGGGAACCGGCTGCGGGAGCTGGGCCCGGGGCTGGCTCGCGCCGCGCCGCAGCTGCAGGAGCTGCTGCTGTCCGGGAACCGGCTCCGCGCTCTGCCCGGCGCGCTGCTGCCTCCCGCCGCCGCCGCGGCGCCGTTCCCGCTGCTCAGCCGGCTGGAGGCGGCCGACAACGAAGTGGAGGAGCTGGGCCCGGGCATCGCCGCGCTGCCCGCCCTCAAGGTGAGCGCCCGCGGCCCCGGCCCCCGTCCCCCCCCCCTGCGCCGGGTTCTGACCGCGCCGTCTCCCGCAGAGCCTGGACCTGGCCAACAACCGGCTGAGCGAGCTGCCCGCCGCGCTGGCCGACTGCCCCCGCCTCAAGGACGCCAACCTGCGGGGCAACCCGCTGCGGGACCGCCGCCTCGAGAAGATGGTCAACGGCTGCCAGACGCGGGCCGTGCTGGAGTACCTGCGCTCCAAGGGCCGCGCCGAGGGCGGCCGCGAAGAGGCCAGGAGGAGGAAACGGGAGAAGCAGCAGCAGAAGAAGGACGACGGGGAGCGGGACGAGGCGGAGGCGGTGGGCAAGCTGCTGCTGAAGGTGCTGCAGGTCGGCGACAACCCCGCGCCGATGGTGGTCAGGGCGAGCCCGGGCGTCAGGGACGTGCGGCCCTACATCGTGTGCTGCGTGCTGCGGGGAGTGCGCCTGCGGCCGGGGAACGCCCTGCGCAGGTTCCTGAGCGCGCAGGTACGGCTGCCGGGCAGCGCTGCGGGGCCTGCGGTGCTCCATGGCCGCGCCGGCCCCATCCCTCGCTGCTCGAGGTTGTTCCTCTCCTCACGCTGCCGCTTGCCGGGTCAGACGCCGGCCCCGTGCCATGCATCGCTGTCCTCGCGCTTCGACTGTAGGTGGGGGGAAATGATCGTCCACCAAGAGGGGAAGGGGAGAGCTCTGTGCAACGCCAAGGGCTGAACGGAGCCGCAGCCGTGACAGAGCGGCCAGGCGCTGGAATGGGCTGCACGGGGAGGCGGTGTCACCGGCCCTGGAGGCGTTGAGGGAGCGTCTCAGTGTTCTTTTGAGGAACATGGTTTAGTGAGAGCTGTTGGTGATGGCGGGCGGTTGGGTTGGATCATCTTGGAGGCCTTTCCCAAGCTGGGTGATGCTCTGACTGCGGTGGGTGCAGTGCGAGGCTGCGTTGGGCCCCGTTCACGCTGGGGTTACTCCGCCATTTGGTGACGCTGCAGACGTGAAATGGAGCAGAGCGCTGAGCGCGGGGAGCGGTGCGACACGCCGACACCGCTGCTGTGTTGAGACGATGCTCTTTGTGTTTTAGACCAAACTGCACGAAGACATCTGTGAAAAGCGGACAGCGGCCACGATTGCCACCCACGACCTGCAGCTGGTCAAAGGCCCGCTGACCTACGGCGTGCGGCCTCCCACGGAGCTGAAGGTAGGGCAGCGCCCGCCGCGCTCCTCTTCTCGTTTTCCCTTTGTTTTCTGCAGCTGTGAAAGAGAGAAAGATCTTTTCCTATCCCCGTAGATCCAAGAAAACACTATAACTGCAGGCACTTGAAGCTGTAGTGCTGCTGCTGCTGTCACGAGCTGTGCAGAGCTGTGTGGTCCTGGTCCAGGACTGGTTATGAGCCCGTCTCTGGGGATGTGAAGCAGTCAGGGAAGCGGGTGTAAGCTGCTGTCAGATTTCTCCGTGCCCGTGGTAGTGGTGCTCGGTGGATCTGCTTTTCACATGGGGGTTGTGGCTCACGTGAGGCTGTACACTGAATGAGGTCACGGCCGTCCGTGCTGACTAGAAAGGGATTTCCTGACCGAGTAAGGTGTGAAGAGTGGTGGCATATCTTTGGTAACGAGCACCTTCTGTGTACAAGATCTAGTGAAACTCAGCAGTTTGTTTTCCACTTGATGCGTGGCTTTAATCGCTGTCCTGCTCACCAGAGAGTTTCAGTCCTTCTGTTTGAGTCGCTCGTCAACTCCAACGTCTGCTTCTCACCTGGTGCAGATAACGCCCCTGGGTCGAAAGGAGATGAAGGCAAAGGATCTCCTCCATCAGCTGCAGCTGGAAGCAGAGGAGCAGAGGAAGCAGAAGAAGCGCCAGAATGTTTCTGGATTGCACAAGTCAGTGTTTTGTTGCTTGCCATCATGTGCGTTTTGGCAACGTGTTCTTGCGTAGAAAAGCAGCCCTGAAACGTGAGGAGCAACCCGTGGAAAATGCGGGTTGATGAGCGGCTTCCGTTCTTTCTAGACGCATCAAGAGTAAATTCTGGTCCTGTCTGTCACCTGTCAGAGTAATTCGTAGTAAAGCAGCAGATAGAAAGGAGCCAAAGTGAGATGGAGTTTGTCGTGCAAATTCCGTAAGCTCAGCAGAGGAGAGGTGCTGTGGGTCTGCGTGTGAGAACAGACGAGCCGTGCAGCAGAGCATGGTGCTGCCCTGCCCTGCTTGCTGCTCCTGCAGAGAACAACCCACAGCCGTCAGGCACACGGCTCGAGGAGCTGGCCAAGCACGCAGTGGGAGAGCTGTGTATTGCCACAGTAAGGGAGAGGGCAAACAATGTAAATAAATCATCTGGAAGAAGCAGGCAGTGGGCTCTGATGCTCCTGTTGGAGCACTGGGAGCTGTGGCGGCAGCAGCAGCTCTGTCTGCTTTGGCAGCGTGGATGTGGAGATGTGAGTTACCTGATGTTCCTGGCCATGGCTTCCTGCAGCTCGTGGCTTTCCTGTCGTTTTGCTGAATTGTAGTGCTCTGACATCTGCTTTTGCTTTGTGGTAGATCAGGAGCACACTAATTCCTTTCTGTCACTATTTTTTACGCTTGTGTCCAGCTGCTGTTTCAGTCACTTGGAGTTTTTTTGTTTGTTTTCTGCTTTTCTTGGTAGGTATCTCCAGCTGCTGGATGGCAAAGAGAACTATCCATGTCTTGTGGATGCTGAAGGCGTTGTGATTTCTTTCCCACCCATAACCAACAGTGAGAAAACAAAGGTACTGTGTGCCAGTGGAAATGCGTCCATCAGAACTCACGTATTGAACTCCAGGTTCAGAGCTACGTGCATGCTGTGAAGCTGGTCATTGTGTTCCAAGCAATACAGCTCCAAAGCCTCGATCTCCTCTATCAGAGGAGTCTCAGAGCTACATTCCTGCCTTGATAGATGTGTACAGCTCTAGCAAGCTGCTCCAAGGGCACCAGGCAGTGTGGACTGGCAGAGCTTTTGCCTTTGGTTGAGTTGAACGAAAGCCTTTCGTTCCATTTTTGTAGCGGAGTGTTGCCACGTGTCTGTGGGTGAGGATGCTCGAATTCATTGCTCGCTTTACCTGGCTCATTCCTACAGATCAGAAAATCCACCCGCGATCTGTTTCTGGAAGTGACGAGCGATATGAGTTTACAGATCTGCAAAGACGTCATGGACGCTCTGATTCTGGTGAGCCATTCACTAAAACAGCCTCTCCGCTCCCGGCGCTCTCCTCAGCAGAATGTTTCATTGCTCGCGTGTATGGGAGCAGAGTGCAGGAGCTGTGGGTTTTGTGGGGAAGGTGCTTGGGTTTCCCCTTCCCTCCCTGTCCTTCCGTTCTTACTGTACCTCGGGAGGGTTTTGTATCGTGTTGTGAGTCTTCTGCGTTTTGCTGTATTTCACAGAAAATAGCGGAACTGAACAGATTCACCCTGGAAAATAAGGAGGAGGAGTCGGGCTCGGATGAGGAATCGGATGCTCCTTGTGGACCTGTGGATTTGAACCCCAGCCACAACACGCGGCAGCAGAGTTTGCCATTGGTGGTGGAGCAGGTCCGAGTGGTGGACACGGATGGAAACCTGAAAGTCCTTTACCCTTCAAAAACTGACCTGGCCACGGTGTCCTCTCTCCTGACAGTCATACGCTAGCCGCTAGCAAAGACAAGAAAATTACTCGGTTTTCTTTTTCTTTCTTTTTTCCGTATTCAAGAATGGGACTTGTACGCGGTGAGAGGGTTTTAAAGATGCAGTGCTCCCTGCCTCGCCGTGTAAAACATTTTGGTCAAGTCCTGGCAAGGAGGATTGCATCCTCTCAGCCTTAGGAGAAAGTCAGCAGCGTTCTGACCAGCTGCAGGCAACGGCATCTGCCAATGCAAACTTAAAAGCGGGGAAGGTATTCGAAGTCAGAATCCACTAACGTGGAAAGGGAATCGTTATGACATTTTAATTTATAAAACGAATGCAGTCATGTTTCTCTGCAAGGTTACTGCTTGTTCCTGGTGCTTCAGCTGGATTATTATCTTAGCAGCTGAACTGAGAAATCCAGTAGGTGACAGCACTGATGCTGTTACATGCTGCACACCACTACTGAAGACACGATGCACTTGGAACATCTCATTTTGCATAATTTTATATCCAGGGTAACCATAGAACTGAACATTCTGCGTATTTTAAATGTCTTAAACCTAACTGCTGCCAGGATCTGAGCAGTTTTACAGTAATGATTTTTATTCTGTGCTCACACGTTTCACACCGCTTTCATTTCTGAGTGAAGCCAATAGAACTGACTGCAGGGGTTTGCGTTTCCCAGTGCGTTTTAGAGCCGTGCTCCATCCTCGTGGAAGCACCAGTTGTGAATTTATTGTGTACCCATTGAGTTAGCTGCTGGTCAAGCATGGAATTTGTACTCGCTTGTGAAGTGGAGCCCCGTTCTGAGGGCTAATGCTATGTCAGCACTGGTCCCCAGCTCCCCAGAACGTAAGCCGTCCTGTCTGGGTGACCCCACTGGAGCTCCCTCCTGCACCCCAGTTTGGTGAGTGTTGGGCACCCCGTGCAAGGTGCAGATAGTGGAGCTGTTCAGGTTTTTGCAGTCCTGGCTGTTGTCTGAATGCAGACCTCTCCGCGCATAAGCTAGGGCGATCCATGAATTCTAACTGAACTCTCTAGATATCAAATACGTCCACGTGTTGCGAATTGAATGGAAAAATAAAATGGTTCTTGCGGTCGTACGTCACCGTCGCTCGTTTTGGCATTGCTGAATTTCCCAATCACATTGCAAAGTGGAAACTTAACTTTTTCTGGGTCCTTGTGTCTGAGCAGCCCTAAGACCTCCAGAGTTCCCTGTGAAATAGAATAATTCCGCAGACCAGTGACTGACAGAGGACGGTGCTCAGCAATTAGAAAACAACTGAATTAGTGCAGAACTTTATTTAAGTGAGTTTCGTTGGTTAGTAAGTCCCCACCAGGAAACAAAGGAGCAGGAGGATGAAAGTGGTGATGTGCTGGGAGCTGAGCGCTCAGGCCGTTCTGCAGGCGTTGAGATGTGACCTTGCAGGACTCTACTTCCTCCCCTTTGTAGTGGTCGGTGATGAAGTAAATGTGTCAATGCTGGTGAGAGATGGAACCTTGATACCTTTTTGTTTCAGCATCTGGTGGAACTCCATCCGCTCGTTTATTATTTTCTGAAAATGAGAGAACAGCGTTAGATGGACAGCAGTGCTGTAAAGTGCTTTCCCAGCAGTTCCCCGCAGGCTTCCAAAAGCAGAATTCCAGAGAGCTGAATACCTGCATTGCCTCCAGCACCTCCTCATCAGTGAGTTCTGCCTGGGGAGCTTTGATGCCTGCTGTGCTGAACGTAGCCTGAATTATTTTGCTCCGAAATCTTTCAAACTTTTGATAAAAGAGGAAAGAAGTGGATGCGTTAAGCTTTCATGTATGGTTCTTTGGCATTCACATGGACTCGACTCTTAACAGAGAGGTGGAAGTCTGAGGGGAAGGAGTCTACATTTACCTTGCTGGTGATGCACTCAAGTGCCACTCTGGTTTGTAGCTCTGCGTGCTGCAGCATTTCAGCTTGGCTCTGCATCTCCTCTTGGGCACACTGCTGCTTCTGGATGTAGTGTCGATTGGTCAGAGCCTCCGCCTGCAGCTGCCAGACTGTGCCCTGTAAATCACTGATCAGCTCGATCTGCTCATCCAGTTTGGATTCTTGCTCTGTAACAACCTGAGGAGACACATAAACCAAGCCATTACAGTGAGGAAGAGAGCGAGCAGACTTGG
This sequence comes from Numida meleagris, assembly GCF_002078875.1. Lineage (NCBI taxonomy): Eukaryota > Metazoa > Chordata > Aves > Galliformes > Numididae > Numida > Numida meleagris. Next base: position 974,759 of record NC_034428.1, read on the forward strand.
CCACACCTTCCCAGTATCTGGTTCAAATGGTTCTTGTACTTCTTGGGCAGTCTACAGACTTAAACTTGTCCGTACTGGTAGCCATTCTTACTAAATAGTTTTCTTCAAATCTACTGTACTGAGTACCTGAGTAGTTAAAAGCAGCAAGCTTGCTATTAGGAGAAAAAGCAATTGAGTGGTAAAATGAACTCAAGAGGTCAGATTTTCAAAATAACTTCACTGAGATATTTTTCATGGGGTAAAATCACTCCCCCAAGCCTAAAACAACCACGACAAAGTGGCTGATGCCAGAGTTTTCCATAAAGGCACGTGGGCTTGAGCCAAATTCACCTGTCGAAGACTGTAGTTCTCCTTCTCCACCGCTGCCATCAATTCTTCGTGTTTCCTTTCTTCTCTCAAACTGCTAAACTTAAGGGAAAATATTTTGCACGTCACTTTTGCAGTTCAGAGATGGACCTCCTGTCTCATTAGCAAGAGAACTGTTTCAGAAAGACTGAATTCCCTGCTTCCAGATCCCTCAACAGCGATGCCCCCCCTTGTGCTCATGGCAGTACCTTGGCAGACATGGCTTGCAGCTGATCTTCTCGCCCTCTGAGCTCCTTTTGGAGCCTTTCATTTTCAGATTTGCTTCTCCGAAGCTGGGATTCTTGGATCTCCAGTTGTCTTTGCAAGGAACACATGGCACCTGTAAAGTTGGAGTGCTCCTGTAAGCAAACTGAGCCCTGCAAAAGACTTCATGAGCTCTTTTTCAGGTAAGCATAAGCAGAGCTGTTGCTCTGCTTGTCCACGTATGGACTGTGGGTAAAGTTAATGTACAGTCATGATGACACTAATTAATAATGCATTTCACAGTGCTTTGCTGTGATATATGTTAAACTTAAGTAAGTTCACTGTGAGGTAGAAGCTGTTCTGAGGACTAATAGAGCCAGCAACTCAAGCAGGGGGATGCCAGAGTGGTGGAACACTATGGAGTGCTTCAGAGTAACAGTCAGGCCTTGCTGCAAGATTTTCTCATGCTCTTCTAAGGCAAGAGAGAAAGTGGTTTGAAAACTCATGGTGTTTCTGACTCACTCCATAAGGTACAACTGAAAGAAGAAGTTTTTGCCCTTGTGTGGACCTAACACAGATTTTTTTTTCTAGGTAAAATAAACAGTCTTAGGAAGATGAACTTGCTCTCTAGCACAATTGTCTGCTGTGGGGAAGCCGTCTCCCCTGGTACCTGTAACCATGTTGTAGTCATGTTCTGCTTTTTGCAGTTCTGCACTGAGTTCTTTGTGGGCTTTCTGGAACGCAGCGAGCTGAGCCATCAGTTCCTGCTTCTCTGCTTCTGCCCGCTCTGCAATGGTCCCCAGGGCACTTGCTTCATTTGGAACTTCAGTGTCTTCTTCACTTGAGCTCCCTTGTTCCGTTTCTCTGTCCTGTGAAGACAGAGAGAAGGGCTTAGGTTCTACTAAAGCCTTGTGTGGAAAGAGTGTTTCAGAACTGGGGCCTCCATTCACAGTAAATGACAGCTTGGCAGTGCACAGACTCAGTGTGTGGAACTAAAATCGTTACCGCCTTTGTGTCAGCGCTGTCCTCGAGCGAGTCCAGGTGTTTCTTCAGACTTTCCACTTCCTTCAGGAGATTAGCGATCACAACATCCTTCTGTCCACACTCTGCCTTGTACTTTTCAAGACGATCGATCTCTTCTACCAGTGTTACTAGACACTCTTCCTAGGGAATAAAGAAGTACCGGTGTGCGCTAAAACATCAAATATGTTAGAGGGGATGAAAGGGAGGGATGAGGAACCATGGAGCAGATTAACTAGTGTACGTCACTGCCGATCCCTTATGCATACAATGTGTGATCCTGGGCCACCTCTAGAGTCCCTGCCCCAACATGCTGCTTGGCTCTGATGCTTCTGTACGCCCAAAATGGAGCAGCACTATTTGGATCGCCCGGCAGAGAGGGTATGTGTTGAGTAACAACTGCAGTGTTCTGCTTAGGGCAGGAGCCACCGTCAGACCTGCGGCAGGCAGTACGGCGCCTTTTCCTCACCTTTTCGTTAATGGCACTGATGTACCACGGGACGGTGTCTGAATGCCTTTCGCACGGATCCCCCGCGGGACGGTGCTGCCCTGGAGGCTCTTTGTTCCCATTCTGCTCCTCAGCGCGGCCTCGGCCGGACCGGAGGTCGCCTGCTGGGTAGAGAGGCGGGCAGTGAGGCGGGACGCGGTCAGCCCCCCTGGGCTCCCGTCCGGCCCTCCTGCCTCACCGGGCGGGTCCGGCGACGTCGCCCTGTCGCAGGTGTCGGGACAGCGGGCGCGCAGCGGGGAGGGGACGCGCAGCTCGTCGTGCCGCGGTTCGGGCGCTAAGCCCCCCGGGCCGCCCGGCTCCGAGCCCGGCTGCAAGCAGGAGGACGGCCGCAGCGCCTGAGCCTCGCCCGGCGCCCGGGGCTGGGGGCAGAGCCCGGCCTGCTCGCGGGAGCCCATGGGGGCCGCGCCCGGCGGCGGCTGTGGGTTGCTAGGCAACGGCGGGCCGCTTCCGGAAGCCGCAGCGATTGCTTCCGGTGTCCGACGGTCACTTCCGGGGGGCGCCTTGTGCTTCCGGGAGGCGCCGCCATGGGCCAAGGGAAGAAGGCGCTGCACGGCTCCGCGGCCGAGTTCTCGGAGCTGGCGGTGAAGCGGCAGCGGTTGGGGCGCGGGGGGGTGGAGGTGCTGTACCGCTCCGGCTGCCCCTGCAGGACCGCGTCCTCCAGCACCGCTCCTCCGGCCGCCGCTCCCGCAGCACGGCTTGCTTCTCTATTTGCTCTTAGTTCCTTCGATATAGGTGATTTTTCGTTTCAGTCTAAGCGCAGCTCAGAAATGTACGTTTACTGTGGGTTTTCAATATGAAGATCTTAACGCCCCGTTTGCTTCTTCCGGGTGGAATTTTTTATAATGCCGCTGTGCACGGTACAGATATTGTCAGTTTGCTGTTGGGAGAGAGCGTGCCAGATATAATGTTTTCACTGGGGCGCACGTTCTGCACGAGTAAGTCTGGATATTTTGATAGTTCTGTTTGTATCTGTTCACTTGGAGAGCCGCGTGTTAAGCGCTGAAAAGGCAAAATGTGAAGGCTTTGTGTAGCGGGAGCAGTTGTAAGACCACACGTGCCCGGTGTCTTCTGTCTTGAGTGATGCATGGGAAGGACGTGTCAGTGGTACCTGCTGAAACTGGAAGCTGCTTTTTCACTTGTCGTGCACTTGGGCTTGTATAGATTGGGTGAGTGTTTAAGGTGGAAAGGACAGCAAGTCGGAAACTCTTCCTTTTTGCTTCCCAGGTCCGCGGTTCCCAAGGGCTGTTCTGGGTAGATAACCACGTTCCCCTGGGGATCACCAAGCACGGCACCTGTGGGTGCGTACATCACAGACCCACACTGATCAGTACAGGGATGCGCACAGGGAGCTCATCCAGCACATTCCGAGAACACTGACAGGTAAAAGGAGAACTTAGGGCTGATAGTGCTTTGGTGCAGGGGCTCCGCTAGCTCCTGACACTGGGCAGGGCCAAGCAGATATTGATGTGGGCTCTACCCCGTGCTTTGTTCCCACTCCTGCAGGCAAAGAACCCCCTGCCGTCACCAAGGAGCAGTTTCTCCAGGTGGTTCAGGTGGCTGCAGCTGCTGAGCAGACCTGGAGAAACAGAGCTGCTGTTGACCTCCATGATGAAGCCATCAATTCCTCTGTGATCAAGGCCGAGATCGTGTTTCTGGAGGTGTTTCTGGAGGTGAAGGGTAAGTGTTAAGCCGTGCTACGGTGAAGTCTTGTCACGTAATGACATCTCCACTGTAGTCTTAGACTTTTATTTATGACATTTCCAATCTGAGCAATGCCCAGGTCGTGGAAGCGTGTTTGGACTCAAGTGCTGAGCCATGGTGCTGCGATGTCTCGTAGCACGTCAGCCAGAGCCCAGCAGTGCTGGGAGTTGTTTTCAGAATGGAGTGAATTTGTACAGGGGCAGCAGCAGGGGTGCTGGCTGGAGCCTTTTGTTTTTCCTTCCTCAAGTGCAAGCACATACGTTAATATCTTAGTTGCAAAACTGAGCTAATAATCACTTTCTTTGGGTGCAGGGAGGGCGCTGCACATTTAAAACATTTTTTTTTTTGACAGTCTAGAGGATTTGGAATATACACTACAGGAAAAGATAGTGCCTTCAGCAGCAGGCAGGCCTGCTTTTAAACCAGGCTGCTGAACCTTTTTATTCTCACTGCAGATGGAGCATTTTGGCTGTTGTCTGCTCCTCATGTGCTGGTTTTCAAGACCTTGGAAAGCTTTTTTTTAATTGTATTAAAATAACAAATTTGCCTGCAGTCTTAGCTTATACACGCCATCCCTCGATTCTTCAGCTCAGTCAATTTCCAATTCCTGTGGACGCAGCCTATATTACTAAGACTAGAAATAGCTGTGACATTTACAACCACAGACAATTCTCTGGTGGAAATTGTTTTTAACAGTGTCGTTTTTCAGACTTGGAAATGCTGTGACGTAAAGGTTGTTACCAATTCTGTTCTCTGTTTTCTAGTGGCTTACCAAGAAAGAAAACAAACCAACTTTATGTCCGTGAAGAAGCAGACATCTGCCTCTCTGAATATCAGCACCACTGCAGCTTATTTAACAGCAAGGAGGTTCTGCAGCACTGTGCCTCTGGAGCTTTGCTGATGAAGCAGAACAACTTCAGGCCCTTTGAGGTGTAAGATTTCTCAGCAATATTACGTGCACATTTTCCATGCGGTATAAGCAAGACTTGAGTTACCAGGTGTTGTAATTCAGATGTGCTTTTATTGTGTTACAAAAAAAAAAAAAGGAAAAAAAAAAAAACAAACCACAGCTATAAAAATAACACATTTTCCAAAGATAACGTTCCGAGAAGTACTACTTGTAACATGGTTGGATTGTATCAGTTAATACTGTTGAAGAAGCCTTAGTTAACGCTGAAAACACGTTTCAAAACCTTGAAAGCACCTCTGGTCATGTCTGCTCACCCACAGGAGGTGGGAGCTGGGAACGTGTTCGCTGGCAGCGCGGCTTTGTGCTGAGCTTCCGTGCAGCCTGAACCAACGGATAAACCAGGCCTGGACCAAACAGCCACAAACAGCAAACGGAGCTGGAAGGACCTCATGTGCTCACTGAGGAGATCTCCTTGCTCCGAGGTAGGATCGAACTCAGCCCCACCTCGCTGTTCTCATCTGCCTCCGGCCCTCACCCTGCTGCTCACACAGAGCTCGGACTCCGCGGGAGCCTCCACGCGTTTCCCCCTCTGCGTTCGTGTGACACGATTCACAAGAGGGAAAAACACCTGAATGTGGAATAGGTGAGTCTTGAGACATGATTTACTGCACGTTTACGTGTAGAACATGAAATTAATAGCTTGATGCTGCTGTCTCAGGAGTATCAATTTTTATAGCTTACACGAAAATAAATCTTTTTTTCCTCCTTGCAGAGCAATGAGCATACTGTATGTACATGGCGTTCTGTTGATATACACAAACATTTAAGTACGTGAACACATCTGGAACTGACCAAGAGGCTTCTGCTCTACAGGGGACTGAAGGGAACGCGTTTTCTGGCAGTCCATCAGGAAAGCAGACTGTTGCCTTGTGTCAGTCAATGGCAGATACTCGTACAGAAACGGAGCAGATAAGGGCTACAGCAGTTTTTCACGATGATCAGGACCTGTTGGTTTTCAACACCACTGAGAACACAGAACAGAGGTAAGAAGAAGGCAGGTGTCACTAACAGAAAATGTGCTATCTTTACGCTGCATCTGTTTGATGCGAGGCTCGTCCAGCACAATACAGAAGGATGAACCAGCAGCTGACTCCTCTGCCGCGTGCAGTCAGGATCTGTGCTGCGTTCCAGGAGCTGCCTCACCGCCCTGTCCTCCCATCGATCCTCTGACAAAACCACTGGGATTTCCTCTCTGGGAAGTACCTGGCGGATGGATCGGGGCCGTGTTTTCTCACACAGCCAGCAGTCCGCATCCGCCCAGCAATATTATGCTTCTCCAGCTGCTCAAGGCTGAAAGTATTCTCCCGTTTTTCACGTGGGGTTTGGTTTCCCCTGCCCGTCCCTCGGACTCCCTTTGCGTCCGCTCTCCCACCATGGCGTCCCGGAGAACCCTCAGTTGATCTCTCCCTCCGTGAACTCCTCTTTTATGGACTGTTTGCGGGACTTGCAGTCTGGGAGGTCAAAGCCAAAGTCTGCCCACTCGTCTGCCGCGCCGCGGTTGGGGATGGTGATGGTGTGGCGCACGCGGAAGTGCACGGCCTCCATCACGCGCTGCCGCTGCAGCTCGCCCGAGCTGCCGATGGAGATGGTGGAGGCGTTGCTGCTGGAGCGGATGAGCTGCTGGGCCCCGTAGTCGTGGCTCTGCTTGAGTTCCTGAAGGCCCCTCCAGATGATCATCCGGTACTGCTCTGGGATCTTCAGTGCTCCGAGATCCTGGAAGAACAGTGCTGCTGAGGCGCATCCCAGGAGAGGAAAACTGGGACGGAGCCTGGCCCCCGGCTCGTGGCTCAGAGGGGACGTGGGCACAGGAGTGAGTGCCACGTCCTGGCCCTGGTCCCCACCCAACTACAGAACAGCCCGCGGGTGCTTCCACGAGGGGCAGCTTCTCAGTTACTGACCATTTACTTGTGGTCAAGCTGGACCAAGTTATTCAAACACAACTCTGAAAGTCAGCCAAAAATACATCTTGTTATTTGGGGACGGGGACAGTGACAGAAGTTCACTGTATCACATCAATCTACTGAGAATGGGAGGGCTCCCATTGGACACGGGTTGAGGAGCAGCGGGTTCTCTGCTCACAGGGGGAGGAGCGCAGCCCGGCTGGCTCGGCCCTGTCTCCTCAGGGCCCAGGGCAGAAGCAGAGGGGGCTCCAGGCAGCCCCCATGGGTGGGCTTGGGGGAATGGGCTGCATTCCCTGAGCCCCGCTGGCAGGGGCTGGTCGGGGCCCCTCCCTGCTGGAGGTGGTTGGGGTGGGCACTAGCAGGCTGTTGTGGTTGTAGTGCTAACCGAGAGCTGGATCATCTCAGCAATGGGGGCTGCGCCAGAACAAATACCCTCGTAGTGGAGAGCTGCCAGAGAGCCATGTTAATGCCAAACACAGAGACTCATATGAGTGTTAACTAGAGAAGATAGCGAGTATGCAATTAGTAATTACAAATATCAACTCGGACAGACAGCTCAGCAACCTGATACAAAGTTCTGGCCAGACCAAATGTTTCTTTTGACAGCTTACAGATAATAATGGAGTTAGTTCAGAAAATGGTCCAAAATCAGGCTAGGATTGTGCAACTGGCCCCAGCTACCAATGAAAAATCATTGTGTCTTCAGCAGCTGCATTGCCAAAACGTGCTCTCCTATTTTACTGTAGCTGCCAGGTAGAAAATTACTACAAACTACCCGGAGGAAAAACAGCATCAGGGCAGAAGCTTTTTTTCTGTCCAGAACACTGACTCTAGAACTTACAGGGCTAACTATGGCTCCAAGGGTTGAAGCTTTTTCTACTCGTTACCCTGATGGATGGAGGAGTCCCTGCATAGGTGCTGCCCTCAGTTTTGCAGCCTCAGTATTGTCACCAAGAGGTTATGCTTTAACTGAGAACTGCAGTTGGCAGCTCCTCTCCTCCCAGCAGCAGAGAGCTGACACGGAGCATGAGAGCAGGTATACTGAACCTGCTGTACGCCTGTTTTCATTCCAGCTCTTCCCTAACTTATGCTCTTTCATTTGCTGAGTACCTTGTCTGGTTCTCCTGTTGGGTAAAACATCTACTTGAGGTCTGGTTTGGGGATTGCTCTTTCTGGGACATCTGAAAAGAGCTAAACAAGCGTGCTGAGTTATTAACTTGTTTCTCTATTGGCTCATCAGATCTCATTTCTGACAGTCTGGAGGAACCAGTGAAGAGGCTATTGTGGTTGCTGCCAAAAACTGACCTACTGCTAAATGTGAAGGACTAGAAATGATGCATAAATTCAAGACATAAATCATGGGGAGTGTATATTCTGTAACAGGTTGGTGCACAGTTTTTCCTTTCTTTTAAAACAGTTTTGTCCTTGCTTTTAAGATCAACAGCTGATAGAAACAAGTGGTAAGAACAGATCTTCCCAAAGCATTTACCTCTATGGATAGGTTCTGCAGGTGGTAAATATTCTGTAACCCTTGTGAGGTGAAATAGTCGATGCAGTTTGGACACCCCAATCCTGTTAAAAAACTGCAGAAAAAGTTTGGAAAATAAAGTGGCATTAACTTCTCACGAATATAAGCTGTGCTCTCAACCAACACTGTGTTTCAGCTCATTGAAAAGGCAGAAAGGAGACAGCTCCTGCTGCCTCCAGACTTGGCAACACTTCCAAACCCTTGTGATATAGATGGGATGTGGGCAAACGAGCAGAGGAGGGAACTTGCTCTGGCTGTTGCAATCTTAAGTGTGACCTGAATTTCCATTAATGTCAGAATGAAGAATGGAACTATGTTCATTCTAAATATTACAGTGTTGTTCTTTTGTCCCCTCCTCTTCAGATCTTCAGAGGTTTCCGCTGAATTACCTACACTGAGTAACTGGAGGGAGCCTGAGCTACCTGAGGAGGAAGAGGGCCCATGCCTTAGTTTGGACAGCAAAATCAATCTCTACAACTTACAGACTAATGCAGGGGTGTTCTGCACGTAGCACTGGCTGCAGCTGTGCAGCTCTGGGAACTGAATGTCCAGGTGCTCTGACCTCGGTGGGACATCTGTTGAAACGTCTATGTTCCATTTAAAGACAAGTAGTAAAAACTGTCAGTGGACCTGCTAACATGAATTCCTCTTGGAAATGAGCCATGTGGACCAATTTCCAGACATCGTTACGAAGGAAGGCAAAGATGGAAGTTCACAAAGCTGTGTGCTAGTCGGACATGCAGGAGAGAAGATACTTGTTTGGGTGGACTTAATTTTTTAATTAAGCAAGAACAGATTACCCAGAGGTCAATGAGGGCAACGGGTGTTTCTAACTGGTAGGTAGCTGGGCTTCGGTTTTTGAGATGAGAAGAATGGTCTACATGATTTCATAAGCACCGATTTCTCAGTGGGGACCAGTGGCCAGTTGACCAGTTGCTAGACAGATCTGAAGGTTAGAGTAAGGGACAACAGCAAGAAACATCAGAGGACAACACAAAAAGGGCATCTGCTGCCTTCCCTACCTGACTAGGCTGGGATCGGGGTTGTAGGGTGGAGGAGGGGTGCAGTGCGATCCTGAGACCATGGACTGGGACGAATGGCCCCCGTTCATTTCTCCATTGGGTTGCATGGAGTGGCTGTTCAGCATTCCAGGGCCTAGGCAGCAACCATGTCAACACGACAGATAGATCAGTTAGACTTAACCCAGACATTTACAACAACCCCTGTCCCCCACTGGGGACCCTGCTGGGCAGGGAGGGCCCCCACAAGCCAGGAGTGCCGGCTGTGTGCTCTGCTGCAGTGGGGACCTTACCCATTGGCCCCAGGCTGGGTGCTGAGCTGGAGCTGTGCTGTGCTGGCTGCCCGACCAGCTGGTTGACAGAGGGCAGCTTGTTGATTCCTCCCCCGTGGACTTTATTCATAGGTGAGAGGACAGGGCCGTAGGAGGAAGGCGTCTGCAGCTGATTTCTGCTCAGGAAAAAGAAGGCAGGTGATGAACATCCAGCAGGAAGACGTGGAGCCAGCTGGCCACCCCAGAGCTCCTGTCTGCCTGCTCAGGCTCTCTGTGCTGAGGTTTCAGGCAGCGCTGAGGAAGGCTGGATTGCACTGAGAGCAGCCCAAGACAAATTGTATTGGAGCGGAATTGGCTGGGCTGCATTTACGTCAGGCGACAGACACGTGTGTCTGTGGAAAGTCCCTGCAGACAGAGAATTCACTGCAGGGCAGGCCCCCTAGGAAGGTTCATATCCAGTGCTGTATCTTATGCTTCCTATGATGCTGTGAAAAATAACTGATCAGCACTGCTGCACCTGCTTGCAGAGCTGCAGTGGGCACTCAGGGGTGCACTAGGGTGGCACTTACTGCCTCTGCAGGAGCTGCTGCTGTTGCTGCCTGTAGGAGTCAACCAGCTGCTGTGGGACCAGCTCCACCAGCTCCAGGCTCTCCTTTATCTTCATCAGGATCTCAAAGTTCTCCCGGCCTCGCACCTGGAGGAGGGAACAAGCCCAGGTCTCACTATGGCTCCTTTTTTCTACCCAGCCGTGCAGGCACAGTGTCACCACAACCAGGGAATATTCAAGGACCCAGGACTCCCTCAGACACGGGCATTCACAGATGCTCTTCTCCATCTGTCTGCAAAACCCCAAAGCCTGCAGCCATGCAAACCCATCCTTCTTGAGACCACATCCCCAAGAATTTCCCTTGCCACGCCTCCAGCCACGATGGGCAGCTGCTCAGCAGTGTGGCTCACCGACACTTACAGGCACGTAATACATCTCCTCTTCCCCGTGTCTCCGTTTCTTAACGCCCGGCCCCAGTGCTGGGATCGCCTGGGGGCTCTGTTTGAATGCTGGAAAGGAGAGAGGGGGGAAAAATGTTAGCAGAAGATGAAAGTCAAATCTGGCAGTGGGAACAGCTATGTCCTCTGGGCACACAGGAGCAATGTGCTTTGCAAGCCTTTACTGAAAAGAAGGAAATAGCTACCTCTAGGAGAATTAGCTTGATACATCCCAAATGTGTGCTGTCACTCAGGAATTATGGCTCTAAGGAATTTTGTGTGTGTTTTTTAAGAAAATTTCATTTTTTCTCTCATGTCCATCCTCCTGTGTCCTGCTGTCCTTGGGAGAGCAGGACACATCTCGTAACACCTTGCTTCCCTGCAGTATTTTAGCTCACATTGTGCAGAATGCGTGCTGCTTAACTGTATTCTGTCCTTGATGATGTCCCTTCAAAAACAGTAATAACAAAGAACAAGTACATCCAGCCAGAAAGGCCCTACACTAACATCACTGCACTCTGGGGCAAAAAGAGAGCAGGTCCTGCTTCTGAGATTCAGAGGAGAAAGGTCAAAGCATTATGCCCTGGTGTGGGTTTAAGCCTGAGCTTCTGGAGCACAGTGATTTCGGTTGCAGTGGGAAAGGTGCTGAGGCAGAAGGATCTGCACTGCTTTGAGGAGGAATGCAGGCTAGGAGCTCGAGACTGTGATAGAGCAGAGCTCTGAGGCACCCTCCCTCTCCTGGAGAGCAGACTCACTGCGTTTGTTGGCGTTGCCATTTTTAGCTGCATTCTCATTCAGGGCTTGTTGCTCTCGGTAATGGTCTTCATCAGCTTTCCGGTCTCTGCCGGGACAGGCACAGATCCGTCCCTCAAATGATCGCCTTCCTAGGACTTGGCCGCTGGGAGGAGAGAGGAATTGGTGAATTGGTTTCTGCCAGGGATGTTCACCTGGGCTCAGCCCAGCATGTTACGGCCTGGCTCAGATCCCTGGGTGTGGGGAGCCCCTCTGCTAACAGCCTGAGCAGGAGCAGTCTCCCGTGGGAGGAGGAGCTCCTGGGGCAGAGGAAGGCTTCAGCTGTGTGGGGAGAAGCCAGCACTGCAGTGGGTCCACTGTACCTCCCCTGCCCTCTTTCTAGCCAGCAGAAAGCAGCCTTTGCCCCCAGGCAAGGATAGTGCTCCAGCAGCCACTTACTCTCTCGTCTCCAGGGTGATGATGATGAGGATGGGTCTCCTGTTCATTCCTCCCACGCAGCTGCTGTTGCACATGAAGTTGTACAGGATGGTGGTGAACTCGGTCCCCACCTGCCCAGGAGAGGGGAGCAGACACTTGAGCAGGGAATGAGGGCACCCCTTTGGGCAGGACTGCACCCTGAGCACCTTTGCAAGTCAAGCAGAGGAGCCCTGGGGGCAAGCTAGTACAGGAGCACTGGGAAGGGCAAGAGTGGTGATATGAGGTCCTGCAGTGATGGGGACCATCCTAGGTGGAGAGAGGGGACTCTGCAAGGGCTGTGGGATCTCTGAGGGCTCAGGCCACGGCTGGGAGGGATTTCCTTCTGTACGCCACCACCCAGGAATGGGGTGCTCAGAGCAGGCAGAGGAGGGCTTGGAGGTGCTAGTGGCACCAGACTCCTGCCCAGGACACAAATCTGCCTCCAAGAAAGCAGATGTCACCAGTGGGTTCACCCTTCAGCACTGGGACAAGAGCTGATTCTGCTCCCCACCACCCCCAAAGCAGCTGGGTACCTGTGGGGGCTCGTAGGGCACCATGACACTCTGCCGTCCTGTCACAGGGTCATCCACGTACTGCGAGAGGTTGTTGCCTTCCACCCTGATGAGGTGGCTGGCTGGGGCTGACTGGCCTGCAAGTCAAGTGCGTGTGGTTAGGACCTGGAGCTTCATCCTGCTCAGGGCACCAGTTCCTGTCCCACCAGCTCTTCCCGGCCACGTTTTTCAGCTGGGGCTGTGCCCTGTAAGGGTGACAGCAGCACTCACCATCATTGAAGTCGCGCCCCAGCTCGTGGTTGGGGCAACGTTTCACCACTTCTGTCACGTGCTCGGCCTTCTTGTAGACAGGCATGGCCCGGATGATGGTGCCCGGGGGCGGCGGGCTGGACACCTTGATCTGGATGGGACATGTCTTGGCAATCTGACAGTAGAGCTTCTTCAGCAGTGGGGAGTACTGGAACAGAAGAGAGACCTGCGTTAGCACAGCTCGCGAGCAGCAAATGGAAAACATGGACACGCAGCTCAGCGTGCACCGTGGGCAGCAAGGAGCCCTGGGTGCCTGCTGCCCTGTGCCTGAGGGATGCTGCGTGCACGTGGAGGGCTGAGCACTGTGGCTCTTGCACCGCGCTCAGGCAGGCGCCTGCTTTCCCGCAGCTCCTCTGATCCACCCACCTTCTGCCTCCCGAATGCTCCCAGTGAGATGCCAGCACGGCAGCAAAGCAGCATATTAAAATAATGACTCGTTATAAAACCAATTGCTGCCTATTGTACTGTAACCGCTCCGGGGGTGCTGTGCCAGCGCAGGATTCCCCGTGTGCCGGCTGTGCTGATGCACATGCTCCTGTGAAGCTGCACAAGAGATAGCTGCCTTGCAAACTATTGCACATCCCTGGCGAATGTAGGGGACGTTGTGTGTTGTTTTTGCAGTAACTTCTTACTCCAAGGCTCAGCACTTGTTTCTCCCTAGCAATGTTTAAATATGGCCAAGTTCACCTGCACAACAGTGTCCACTTTCCGCACAAGCCAGATCACACCAACAACTGGATGCAGCGTGGGACATTCTACAGAGGGTTTCCCAGCTGGCACCACGGGCTAAGGAATCCTTGCTTCACATTGCATAACAGAATTACAGTTAATTAGGCAAGACGTCAGACATTAATTATGTCTAGTAAGTGTGGTGCAGAATGGGGTTTGTCCTGACCGTGACTCAATTCTTCACAGGCGCTTGCAGTCCTAGAAGGTCACAAAGCGGACGGACTGGGGAGGCTGGGGACAGCACTCTGCCAGGACAGGCACTGGGCGATGCTGGGCAGCAGCTGGAAATCACACCCAGAGTGGTGTGCTGATAGAAGATGGTCCGTGACCACTGAAATGCTCCTTGAGCAGACACAACAGGGTCTGCTTGGTCATGAGCAAGAGGCAAACTCCTAACTTGCAGAAGCAGTAGCTGCCCGCACTCAGCACAGCTGAGTTTGGCCCCAGTGTGCACCCAGCACTGACCCAGCCAGGAAGGGGTTACGTGCCCTTCCCAGCCCCCTCCCAGCTCAGGTGCACTGAGTTGTGATGCTGAGCCTACAAAGGCTGGGGTAGAATCCTGTTGTTCCTATGGTGCAGCAGCATGTTTGAGAGCTGAGGATAGAGCAAGAGGGAGAGCAGGGGAGTGCTGTGCTTGCAAGGCAAAACCTCCCTTGGGAAGCAGAGTCCCTTCCCATGCTCAAGGAAGGTGAACACAGTGAGGGGCTCTGGGCACTAAAGGTAAGAGCAGCCCATGGACATGGGTCTGGCAGGTGCTTGCCCTGCGCTTCTCTGGGTGGTTTGGGACTGGGAGGTGCCCTGGGCAGGAAGGCAGGGCCTGTCCCTCTCCTTCCACTATCTGCTGTCCGGGGCACATGTGTGAGGAGATGCAGTTCCCTTCCACCTTGCCATGTTGTTTTCTATCTATCTAACAAAGAATTTGTTTGCTAAACACGAGCCCACCCCTGCTGCACAGAGCTCGGCTAGTCCCTGCATGCAGGGCGTGTTTCTGCTCAAAGTATTTTATCTCATTCCCGCAACGCGTGCTTTATGCCAAAAAAATACCACCGTGCTGAATGTTTGTGAGGATGTTAATGCTTGTCCTAAGCCACCAAAATACAGGTGTGCAAAGGCCAGTGAGGCTTTGCTTCCAATGCTGTGCAGTGAGAAAGCATCTCTCCTTTCCCTGTGGCAGAGGGTTTGCTTCTAAAGCTGAAGGCTCTGCAGCAAGCAAACAGCTTGCACTCAAGGCTGCTGGTGTGACGTTAGGGTATGTGGGGCACATCATAGTGTCACCTTTTAGCTGGTCCTTTACATATGGTAGGGGTGCAATGCATCTCTAGCAATGGAAAGAGAGAGCAGCACTGGAGCAAGGTTTGAGCCCATGTAACCCACTTGCATGGGTGTGATGGGGGCTTAATGCTCTCGTTTGGGGGAGACAACGTGGCAAAACAAGGGTTATTTGGAGGGGGCTCTTCCTTGCCAGGTGTTAAAATACTGACAACTCCTGTCAAAGGATCCTTTCATGTAGACATTCCCGGGCAGTCCTCAACACGCCTGGGAAATAAAACTGCTCTGGAAGAGCAGAGGTGCATTACGGCAAGCTCTTTGGTAACAAATTCTCTCATTATACCATGTTATGACATGGATAAATCTCTGTTAAATAGCACAGCGATTGCCCCGCAGGGAGAAACGCTGCTGCTCAACACAGGCATGCCTCTGCTGATAACCTTATCATGTCTTAACAGCTCCAGCATTGCCTTCAAAGATCCTTCAACAATAACAAACTATTCTTTTAAGGAACTCCGCACTGATAACTCTGGGCAAGAAGGATCAGGGCTGCGTCCCGTGAGATTGTGCCCACGGTGCTGGATCAGTGGCACTCTGCTCCCTGCACACTCTGCTGCAGTCACTGCTGAAGCAAAGCAATCCTGGTCTTGCAAACCCCACTTGTTCATGGCCGCTTTGGGAGTGAGCATTAGGCTTGAATATATTTTCAGGATCCACAGAGACTCTATGTGCCCAGCCATATTTTCAGCCAAGAAAAGCAGGGTATGTGTAAGGGACAGTAAAATGCATGCTATGAGAATCCAAATGGAGAGCCATGCAGCTGCTCTGCTTCTCTGTGATCATCTGCAGCTGTGAAAGACTGTGCTTTCAGTTACTGGTGCTTCCCGAGGTGCAGCTGAAGTGCATGCACCTGGCTTACAGCGTGCACCAGGGCACAGTGCAAAACAGGAGAGTTGCTAAGTGAAAATCAGAATCCCAGAAGAACACAGCAGTATTTATCACTAGGACTGGTGCAGTCACCTCGCTGCTTCATACTCATTTTTCTGCAGTGGCCACATCTGGACACTAGGAAATACTACTTTTCTTTGAAAGAGGGGTCAGGCGCTGGAACGGGCTGCCCAGGGAGGTGGTGGAGTCACCGACCCTGGAGGTGTTCAAGGAATGTTTTGATGCTGTGTTAAGGGACGTGGTTTAGTGGGGTTATACTGGTGGTAGGTGGATGGTCGGACTGGATGACCTTGCAGGTCTTTTCCAACTTTGCTGATTCTATGATTGTCATCTGGATTGATGGCAAGCCTCCGGCTGTCCATCCATATCATTCCTGTTTGCGTGTAGTTTTTGCAAGCTGGTGGCAGCTGTGGCTCCTGCTGGTTTGGGAGCACGCTGCAGGAGCGCTTGGCCCTTGGCCAGAGGAGCTGTCCCTGGTATACAGGAAGCAAGCATGGACAGGGCTGTGTCGGTGAACAGAGCGGTGTCGATGCCATAGCAGCATCCCTGGGTGCCTGAACACATTCCTCAGTATCTCTGGTGCTGGTGTGGCAGTACTGGAAGACCTCAATCCTAGCATTTCTTTCACACCTACGTGAAAGTTTGAATTGGTTCTGTCTCTAGGCACCTCCTTCCTTTACCTCTAATTCCTGTTCACCCTTCACAAGGGCGTTATTCTTGAAGTCATCTCTGATTGTAGAAGAAAGTCGGACAGCCTGTTACTGTGTGTTTGCAGAGCACAAGAGGTTCGTGTCGCTGTGGCTTGTGGGTGATTGTACAGCATAAACAGCAGCAATATAACCAAGCTACCAACCCTAGGCTTACATAAACTTGCAGAACACATATTCTTGTTCTGTTGGTTTTTTTTTCCCCCTCTTACAGTCATGTGGATTTCAATGTAAGCACAACCCCAATTGCTGCAGTGAAAACACAACGGCACCTCTTTCGCTGCTGCTTCTCTGCTCCTGTAGTGTCTTGCAGCACAAGTCCAGAGCAGTAGGACTAAATGGAAGAGCCAAATTCTCCTTTCTAAAGGTTATCTTACTACTGCAGCCCAAGGAAATGTTTTGTGCGTTACAAGGTTCGAGTGACATAATACCCCACAGAAATTCGTGGAGCCCAATACAGCTGCAGCTGTGAAACAGCACTGAAGTTATCTTAAGATTGCTGCTGTTCACCCTGAGCACACATCTGAGACCTGCTCTGGAAGAGGCCCCTGCCCTAATCAGCCCTGCAGCTACCGTGCAGGAAGCGAGACACGGGAGAGGGGGGCTTTCCTCTTGTATGCTAAGATCCTTGCTCAAAAAATAACCTGAATCTTCTGCATGGAGACCTACCAACAAAGCCCATCTGCCCCTGCTCCTCCCTGGGCAGCAGAACCGCTAGGAGGATGTGTCCCAACAGATTCGGAGCCGATAAAATCTTATTTATCTTCAACTGTTGACACCGAAGCGTCTAGACTTGCCTGCTTCAGGAGGGCTGCAGCCAAGTCCTTCTTTCCCTCTTGAAGGAAATGATTTGCTCAACAATTACTTCTTCCACAAATCCTCCCCCCTCCTCCCTACCAGCCTTCTCCTCCTCCTCCTTTACATTCCACTCTCCTCATTAGCTCTACTCAAGACGTGTCCAGGACTGCAGTCAATGGATCCCAATAAAGCCACTAGCCTGGCAAAGGAGAGAGAAGAAAAGTGCTCCCTCCGGCTGCTAATTTCCTTGCACTCCCCAGCAAGCAGCTGCGGAGCTGCATCCTGGGACAGGTTTGGACAGATCGCAGTGGAGAGGTGATAATAACGTGTCTGTCATCTTACTCAGACATGTAGCATCTTGCAAACCGCAAATACCGTTAACCGGCTCGGACGAATCTGTTACGACAGATCCTGGAAGACATGCCGACTACAGAACTTACTTTTTCTTTCTAATTTTTTTTTTAATAACCACTTTTTAATCACTGGCCTATCCAACTTCTCACTGAGTTGGAAATTCCTCCTAACGTTTTCTTTGCTGCTCGCTTGCTACAAGCTGAGGTTTGCGTGTGCATCACTTGCGCTGAACAGGAAAGCATCCACCTGTGCCCAGTGCACAGGGGCTTGGCACAGCACAAGGGGATGGCTGCAAGGAGATGCACCAGCACCCATGTCCCTACCCCACAGCAACCAGGACCTGCCTGGGACACGGGCTTTTCTCCAGAAGCCTGGCAGAGCCCCAGCAATAGGCTCTGGCCACCACAGCACAGGGACTTAGCGGACATCCCCAGTCCCATGCTCACATATGCTGGGCCACCAGTGATGTCTTTGGGCTGCCATAAGGGCACAGTGCATAGAGGCACCTGGAGGTGTCCCCTACCCATGCCAGACCTCTACCCATGCAGTGACAAGCTGGCCCAAACCCCTGCCACCACTTCCCCAGAGCAGACTGGCTTCCTGGCGCGTCCCATCTCACCTTCCCGCTGGTGATGCAGTTGCCAGCAAGTCATTCCCTTGACCTGTGCATACCATACACGTTCAAGATAGTGGAGCTGATAGTGGATCGTGTTGGAACATCACACACCAAATTCCTTTGCCTTTTTTCTTAATTCCATTGTGTCTGGAACTCCTGGAGCCTCATCCACGCCCTGCAAAAGCTCATGGAAAGCCTCCAGTAGGCTGGCATCAATGGGCTTTGGAACAGGCTGATGCTGAGGTTGCTTTCCTATTTCTGGCATGCCAAAATATCCACGCTCTTTTGCCCAGCTACTCAGATAAAAACAAAGGTGTTTATGGCTCAGATGTAGAGCATACTGAGCCATGTATGCCCTTGCTCATTTTCAGGCCACTGCTGTTGGACAGATACTTCTGTAAAACACAGTAAGCTGCCAGACGGATTGAAGCCTTTTCTACAGATGCTCCTGAAGATTTTCCCCTCCTCTTTACAACTGCCTCTCTATTTCAACATACTTCAGGTAGCAAGGAGAACTTACCTCCAATAACCCCAATTATTTCTATCCTTCCCTTTCAGCTGCCATCAAAGAAACCATTTCAGCTCCCCGGTCTCCCAACACCAAAGCTCCAGCTGCAATATTTATGGAGCAACCAGACTTGGGTCTAACTAAACCCAACTGCAGACTGGTTTGCTTTGAGTAATTCCTTGATTACACCTGCTGTGGCAGGAGACCCTCACCTTGGCTTTGACTGTCCAGCCATGGAGACCTTCCATCACTGGCTGCACAGTGAAACAGCAAGTGTGATGCTGTCCATGGGCTGGTAAGGGTACCCCCATGGGGATGAGAACCCAGCTGCCCCCCAGGTTTGGGTGGAGGAGCAGACAGCTGCCCCTTTCCAGCCAGGCCATGGGGGGCCAAAGACCCCATTAACACTTCTGCTGGCTTTGGTGCACACGACAGCGTTCTGGAGAGGAGAGAGCGCTGATCCACCTCAAACCCAACTTGAGAAAAACACTAATTATCTATCAGTTACCAGCTGGCCAGCGTGGTGAGGGGCTGCCTGCGAGAAAACAACCAAGATCTGCTCACAGCTCATGCATGTACGGGCAGCTCCAGGGAACTGTGAGCCCTGATAGCTTCCAACAAACAGGCAGGCTGCTGGCGTGCCCTGTCTTGCACGGCCGCGGCTCCTGTCCTCCTCTCAGCCCCATCGGCACAGCCTGCTGGAGGGGGGTTTCAGCACGCAGGGAAAACCTTATTTTCAGCATCTGTTCATTGCTCTCTGCTAATAAGAAGGCCATTAAAAATGAAAATGAAGGCTTCATACAGAACAGACTAGCACAGCGACTTTGGTTCAGAGTTGGTTGTGATTTTCAAAAGCTGAGCTTGATGCTGTGGGTAGAGACAGCCTGGGGAGTCAGGACCTTGCTACCCATCTGCTGTCTGGCATCCTTTTACAAGAACAGAGCAGTTTCTGGCAAATGTGGGCCCAAATCTGTGCACAAAGTCTTTATCTCTCTCCACCTGTTCATTTCATAAATGTATAAATTCACCATTTCAAGGCTGGAAAGAACAGATTTTGATCTGAGATTTTCTACACTGCTGGTCTAAGACCCCCACCTACTTGTCCTGGATTGAGCCAATGGTATCTGCTTGAAGTACAGCTTATCTTTTAAAAGATATAGACTCTTAATTTAAATACTTCAGGAGTTGGAGAATCCACCACATTCCTTGGTAAATTGTTCCTATGGTTAATTATCCTCACTGTTTAAAACAAAAATTTACACTGTGTTTCTAGTTTGAATTTGCCTGGCTTCATCTTCCAAGCACTGGATCTCATTATGTCTTTTTCTATTAGATTAAAGAGCTGTCTGCTATCAGAAACCATCTCCTATGCAGGCACTTGCAGACTGTGATCAAGCCACCCTTACTCTTCTCTAGGAGACCTTTAATGCCATACATTTCTTTGGTATCTCTCTACAAGGCATCTGCTCCAAATCTTTCATCTTCCTTGGATCTCCCTCCCAACCCTTTTCTATTTTGTCAACAGCCTTTTTGAAGTATGGACACAAGAGCTGCACACGCACCACGGCAGTGGTCTGGGCAGTGCTGTGTGAAGGCAGCCCAGCTCCCCCAGCCACGGTGACACTGTTGTGCTGAGTACTCATGTCCTCATGGCTCCTCAACCATGAGCCCAAAGCCTGCAGGAGTCTCCTTTCCTAAATGGGGGAGCCTCATTCACTTGGTTAACGTCTCACCTTGCATTATTAAAAGACTGATTATCTTTGTTTGCTTGAGCTGCAAACTTAATCAACTTTAATGTTTGCGTTTCCAAACCCATGGGCAACCACATGGCAGGATTCCGTGGAACCCTGCAGTATGGGATGTGAATTCCTGCTACAGTTGGTTTTCCAGCTGACTTATCCATTGCTGTGAATGGTGCTATACTGAGAAAGGATAACACTGAGTCTCCCAGAGAATATCCTTCAGAGGCAAAACCCTTCAAAAAGAGGAGTCTATGAGGCTACGTGCTATGTATCAAAAAACTATGTCAAATTGTTTGACAAAACTGTCTGCCTTGAATTGTTTGGCATTGCCTGTGCACCAACTGTCAGTTCTTTGCTGGCTGGAGTCTCGGTGATTCAGCCCACAATTGAGATGCTGACGGAGCTGCTGATCCACCAAAGCCTCGCATTTGGGCTCCCTGCAGCTCTGAAATGATGGTGGACAAAGCCATGCAGGGGAACCCGGGGTCAGTGCTTGCAACTTGCTTAGTGTACATCATTTGGTGCAGTAAATCTTAAAATACTCAAAAGCTAACGATGAGTTAGGAAGTGTATTTTACTGTTGTTTCTTTTCAACTGCAAGAATAAGCCATGCGTGTTCTTTAGCACATCGAGATCATTAATTCAACTTCTCTCAGCAAAGGCTGGACCATTAGTGAGCCGTCAGATGCCACTCTCCTCTGCTGTCCATAACTTTTAGCTTTCTTTGACAAGTGCCTCTATTTCCTAACAGCTTTCCCATTCTTATTTGTATGCTTCTAGATTCGTGTTCCTAATTTACGCAGAGAATCATCCTGCATATGTACATCATTATTTGTATGCTGACTGATGGACAGTATATAACGTGTGATGTTGCGCTGAATTAATTTCATCCTTTAACCAGGACAGATTTTCAAACAGCCTAATTTTAATGCAGACTGAGCTGAGAGGGAGGACGGAAGCAGCCCCATCTTCCAGCACTAAATAAGCAGCTGCACGGCTAGGACAGGAGTTGGAGCAAATCTGTCACTTCAGCAGGGCCACTCATTGTGCAGGCAGCACCTTTTGGGAGACGGGCAGTCTGTAGCCCTTTAGAAGCCCTGTGATGGTGGCTGTTTCAGACCAACCATTCCCCACACGCTCCGGGATGCAAGGTGCTGCTGGCCTGCTCCTGTTCTCTGTGAGGCTCAGCAGGGGTGCGGAGAAGCCTGGTCTGGTGCTCTGAAATGTCAGCTCCCGGTGCTGGCTGGTGGCATGCATTCTCTGCAGCACAGGAGGCTGCCACAGCGTGCTGGCCAAGGGTCTCCTGAGTCTGGCTGCTTCCCTAAGGTGCAGGGTTAGGAGGGTTTATGCAGGACTGATGTGGCACTGGCTGCTCCAATATCCAAAGGAGAACTCAATGCAGCAGCTGGAGAATCAAAGCAATCCCTTCCTGATTACTGCAGCTCCTAGCAGAAGGACACAAGAGCTACAGGATTACGGTCAGCACATGGTGATGCTGAGATAGTCTGGGCTCAGTTTAGCTAGTCACAGAAAGATCCCTGGTTCCTGACCACTGCTCTGCAATAGCACGAGCTGGATTGCATGCTTGTTGTCTCCCACTGAATAGAATCAATTTCTCCTTGTCTGCGGAGCAATCTGTGCTTGCAAGAAGGCTTTGCACAGGAGGTAGTGCTGTGCGGGTGATGCCCAGTGCAGACTTCAGCAGCTGAACCAGGACAAGCTTGAATCTCTCCTCCAGAAGCAGCAGCAGCAGAAGTGATGGGGCACTTGTGGCCAGGGATGCAGTCAGCAGCAGTACAGGGCGTCCCTGCCAAGGACAGCAGCAGCTCACAGGAGTTGTCAGCATGGCATGCTCACTGCATGGGACGGGCTCAGGGGGCTTCCTGCTGCTCCCTCCTCTGCTGTTCTGGGGACAACCAGCCACCTTCGTGGCTTTTTTTTGATCTACTCCCTGCAGCTGCAACATGCAGCTGGGATAAAGGAAGGGTCTTTCCTTACTGCTAATTAAAGGTGAGCACAGAATGTATTTTTAATAGGTGCTCTCCATATTAAACGTGCACGAACATATCCTGTTTTCAGTGCTGCCCAAGGGTATCCTGCAGCACCCAGCCTGACCCTGCCCCACAGATGTGCCCACCCTATCACACAGCTGTCTCCCAGGAATGTCCAGCCAGGGACAGCAGCAAGCAAGCGTATGACACTTCCCTGTCTCTTCCCTCTATAACAGGACAGCTGGGACAGGACACACCACGTTGGTGTGCACTTGGCTTCCATTCCAATGTTTGGCTTTTCAAAGTCACACCAAGGAGTGCAGCCTTCTCCTTTGATTCATTACCTATCTGGCTGGCATTGCCCCAAAGGTTTCAGTAGCACGTCTGTCTTGTGGCCACATCTGCTCCTTTCTCTGTGTGCCGCTGCAGCTTTTGTGGCACGGGAATGCCTCTTTTCTTGTGCAGTTCCTATGCAGCTTAACACTTAACTGATGTGAGTTAACCCCTAACACGTGCAAGAGTGGACTAGAGTCACATCCTATCCAGAGGACCTTCAGATTAATCAAAACCTAACAAATGCATTGTTTAGCAATACCTTGCAAGGAAAGACGGTGAAAAAGAGTGATGGAACCCCTCCTAGGAGGGCAAGCTGTACCTGATCGTGGTGCTCATCCCAACCACTGGTCAGCACATGTCAGCAATAAGGGCTGAAGCTGAGGGACCAGATAGAGGGAAGATGCTTTGCAGCCCCAGCCACTAATTCATCTCAATTCAAATGCGAGTTCCCCGGCAGCTTGCTTGAGCTGTGCTGCAGTGAGCCGAGCTGTCAGCATGGAGCTGCGCTGCTCTGCTCTGCCCGCCCTCAGAGTAGGGCAAGGACTCCTCACCCTCACTGGGTGTCACCGTCCCTGCAGCACCCGGAGCAAGCAGTGCCCAAAGGGCAGCGCTTTGCTGCAGGTCTTATCTCACCTGGTTTTGCAGCAGGGACAGACCACAGCACTGCTGCAGACCATCCCTCTGTATGCCCTCAGCACAAAGCACGTGTGCAGGTCCTAGCGCTGCGCCAGCACAGCAGGGCTGTAAGCCCGCCGCATCCTGGGCTCTGTTTGCAGAAAACCATCCCAAGACACTTTCTGTCTACTGTGGAAAGGACTTTCTTGGCAATTAAGCACATCAGCTTCCAAAAATAAAAGTCATTCTCACACCTTGGGCTGATATATGGCTCCTGGACAGCTCTGCTGTATCGTGATAATGTCAAATGACAGTGGCAGAGGAAACCCTGTTGCTCCCTCTTCATGTCACTTGTCTCATCGCAGCCCCTCTGCTCTGCAAACATTTTTCCACGGAGAAGAAAAGCCACAAGCATACCTGAAAAGAGCTCTCGGGGACATTCAAATGGCAGTGAGGAGGGCTGGAGGTGACCACCATGCAGCAGTGAAACCGCCACAGCAGAACTGCCTTCAACTACAGCCACAAGTGTTGTTAGTTAAAAATACAGAGAGAGTCACACAAATCCAGGAGCCAGCCTGTGACTTTAGGACTTTTTTCCCACGAAAAGAAAAGCAGCTGTACTATGCTCAGGTTAATTCTTAATTAGAGCAGAGGACTCCCCTGTCTGTCTGTGGACGCACAAGAAGACCGATAGTGGCCACAAGCTGCATTTCAGCTCCAGAGTACCAGGTACTGAACCCACATGGCATGCAGGATGCCATGAAGCCATTCCTTCGTAAATAAATACCTACTTTGTTAATTTGTTGTGACTTTTAGAGGTAAAATTACTCTTCTGATACACGATGAAAGAGGATTATAAATGAAAAGCAAGAACTTAAGGCAAAGCTAAGAATGGCCCCAGCAGAACAGAGTGGAGGTCCATCTCGCCTCCAGCATCACCTCTGACAGCAGTCACTGGAAAATGCTTTGGGGAGTACCATGAGAACAAGGCAGGCACTTCTCCCTGCACATTTTTCCAGCTTTGTGATCTTCAGGGACATTTACATGTAGTTTATGGAATTTCTGCAGCAGAGGTTATATTCAAATCACTGTGTTTAACCCATTTGAAAAACAAAACAAAAACAAACAAGCAACAGCAAATACCCTTAAAAGTAAGCAATAGATGTTCCCGCATGTTTTTTCTTATCATGGTCACCTGTGCAGGCGAAGCCCCCAGTGGTGACCATGCAAGAACCACACATCCTGCAGTGCCACACACCAGTATTCCCTGAGCATCCCGACACCAACAGCACCCAGGCATGCACGTGTCTGTGGCAGCCTGGCTGAAAACACCGCCTACAACAGCAAGCATCTCTCTAGTGAAGTGAAGAACACATGCAACTTACTGTCCAGGTGGCTGACTTGGCTGTGCTGGATTGCTGGAAGGTCACCTCAAAGTGGTGGGGACCTGGGTAGTCAGTGTTGGAGGGGATGACGGGAGCTGGGGACATGGCGTCGAAGGTAGAGCTGGGCTGCGAGTAGGGCGAATGCGTTGGGACATTGGAGGTGTGCTCGGAGCTGTAAGGGCTGGTGGAGGCTGCTCTGCTGCCGATGCTCTGATCCATGCTGTTGTTCAGCAAATTAAACTGGGACTGGAGGAAGGGAAAAGGGGAGGAGGGAAAAAAAGAAAACACCAGCCAGTTTAGAGACATGGAAACCTCAGCTACACTTCTTCAGGACTTCAGGTGTCCTGTTACAGCTTCCTTAAAGGGCCAGCGTGCTGGAAAGTCAACCAAAAATAGTTGTTCTGGGTTGGTTTGTTTTTTAAACAGGTCACCACTTGTGTAAAGGATAAACTCAATACATTTAAGTCGTCCCCTTTTATCAACCTCATCCTCACTGGAGGCAGCACGATGCCAAGATCCCCAGGTTTCTAGCACATTTGACATGCAAAACAACTCTCTTGCTAGTGAGGGGAACAGGCGTGTATTTTTTTGAGCTTTGCTAAGATGTGGGAAAAGTCCTACTGCATTGAGGGGGAGTGATGACCACGCCACTACGCACACGACTTTTCTAGGCAAGGACCACAGAAAGGCTCTTTTCTTCCCCGAAGCGAAGCAGGTTGGTTCTTAGCAAATTCCTGGAACCTCACCAGCCTCATCAGTGTTACCAATTTCCAGTAAAGGACTGCTCAGTGCCAGACCTCACAGCACTGATAACGCCAGCCAAGCCTGCGGCCAGACCTCACGCAGGGCAGAGGTACCGCGGGTCCCACCGCATGGGAGAACTGACCCCGTGCTTCTGGGCTCAGCCTGGAACTGAGGCTGCTGGTGGCCAGAGCGAGGACCGCATTTCTGAGGTGGGGAGGAGAGGTCCTCTATCCAGCAGACAGGGAGAAGGAGCAAGGCTTTGGCCTCCACTGTAACTCCACGTGACCCCTCTGCCCAGCTCCACCACATGGCGGCTCAACCACAGCAGGAGCCTGGCATTCCAACGTGAGCACCCTGCAGCCAGGGCTCCGCACCCTGCGTGGCACTGACCACTCGGGTTGGTGGCACTTGCTGATGTTGCCAGCCATGGATGCAATGCAGCATCTGCTCTGTGCAGCCCCTGGATGGTGCAGTGCCTCCCATCCGC
This sequence comes from Numida meleagris, assembly GCF_002078875.1. NCBI lineage: Eukaryota > Metazoa > Chordata > Aves > Galliformes > Numididae > Numida > Numida meleagris. The sequence goes on from NC_034428.1 coordinate 1,000,470, forward strand.
AGCGGCTGCTCTCCCATAGCCTCCGAGGTCTTGATTGAAATTTTGCTTTTGCAAAGTGTTCCTTCCACTTGGAAAAGCTGCAAAATTCGGGTAGAATAGAAGCCCTAGAGTGGAGACAGAGAAAGCTGCGGCTGCGACGGAGCACAGGGCAGCAGTGCAGCCCCTGCAGGCACTGTTACATGTTAGCATTGCCACCAGCTCACCTCAGCACCCTGACAACGTGCCCCAAATGCCAGCCAGTACCTACAACCTCAGAGCTGCTGCCTTGTTTGCTAACAGATCGCTACCATTGGGATGGCATTACCCTGTATCAGACTTTTTCAGCACTGGTTCACTTATCACAAATGTACACGTGGGTGCCATTTCTGGAAGGAGTTCCCTTCCACGAATGTGAAGAACCAGATCTGAATGGTGGTTTGTGTAATTCGTTTCTTAGCTGGGGTGTTTGCTTTTAGTGGCTTTCACTGATGCAAGTTTAATTTGGGGAAAACCTCAAACTACAAAGTGCACAGCTGTGATGCAGCACGCTGCAAGTAAGGTCACAGAGCAAACTCCCCTATTTATACATCCACTGGCTCTTTAGCGTGGCTAAAATAGCCTTAATCTTTCATCTGAAAATCAGTCCAAATTTTTTTTTTTCCCCTTTTTCTGCATATTTTCTTTTTTTCAGTGCACCACTACCTGCTGTCCCCTCCCTAGAGCACCACTGGGGTCATCCCACCCCACTCCCACCTGCACCCGTCCCCCCGCACGGTGGGGATCGTGCCATGGGCTGCTGAGCAGTGCTGGGAAGCCCAGAGCTGCCAGGAGGCAGCACGGTGTGTCAGCCGGACACAGCAGCGGGCTGGGGATGTGCCTGTTCCCTTGGAAGGCTGCTGGGCTGCAAGGCTCACAGCTTAGGAATCAGGAGACGTGTTTTAACTTGGGATCTGCACCTCACCCAAACGCGTACGATGTCTAATGGCTTAAACGCAATCACCCTTCTCCGGGAACGTTCTCCTGCTGTCTGCATCTCTCACAAGGTTCTTGGAGTCTGTGACTAACTGGAGGAATGCTGAACAAGATCTGACTTGCTTTTACAAATACAGCCATTTTGTCCCCTAGAATATGTGCATAAACCCCTCTATTTCTTCTCGCTGCTCTACGAATAGCCCTGCTAAACAACTCCAATCCAGGCTTTCCACAACCCCAGACTTTACCTGGAGAAAAAAAACTATGAGAAACTTTAGCAAAATGGCATTAGAGGTGCAGGTGGGAAGCCACCACCACGCCACCGCAGCCAGCTTCCAGCAGGGACCATGGGGACCGGGTGGCCTTGATGACGGTGACACCGGCTGGAAGCTGGGTGGGAGATGTAAAGCATCGCAGGGGAGGAGGTCCCCAAGGAGAAAAGGACTGTTCTCATTTAGGGCAGCACAGGCAACCCACAGCTCAAACAATCCATGAATGTCAAGATTGAGCAGGTTTGTTCTCTTGCGATGACTGGGACAACGGAAAGGCTTCAGGGAACATTCTGCACACACCCTGTACCCAGCCATGGGTGTTTTCTTAGGAATAAATGGGAAGCGAGCGTTCCTCACTCGACAAGCAAACAAGCCGAGTTTCAGAACTGCCGTAGCACACGTAAGGGCACAGTCAGACAAAAGCAGGTTGGGTTTGCACTGTCAGGCAGATCAGGAGCGGGTGCCGTCCCAGTTACTCATATCCTGTCGAAATGGGAAATAAACAGGAAGCATTTTGCCTCCTGGCGAAATCTGCTGCTCTGGAGCACTAGCTCTGGAGGTGCAGTGCAGAGAGGGGTGAAGTGTCCCCTGGATGTGACTGGAAAAGAAACACAAAACGCAGTCCCGGCGTGATGTGGTGAGATTACACCGGTTAGAGCTGGGGCTGCGTGTGGCTGAGGTGCGTGGCAATGGAGCTTAGTGGAAGGGTGAATCAAGGCTGATGAAATGAGCAGAGCATCACAACCACCCTACTGAGGAGAGCCCTCCCTCGACAAACCAGAAACCTCGCAGCAGACCCATGGGATGGCCACCAGAGCATCACCTGCACTGCCTGACCCCAGGGCACAGCGGCACCCCAGCCATGAACAGCACTCAGCTCAGCTGCAGTGGTTTTTGTTAAAGTATGTGGCATAAAAGAATGCTTTCTCTTAGAAAATGTATCACCTGAAACAAATGAATCAGACTCATTCAAGTCAGCCAATGCTCATGGTATCCAAAGGTGGGAAAGCCAGCCTTTGCAAATTAGAGGAAATTTTCCTTCAGACCTTTTTCGCCCCAATTAATACTGCATGTTTCTCTGCATGCTTTATGAATTATGCTGCTCATAGCACAGCTTGGTTACAGAGCAACAGGCAAAGCCCCCAGTTATTCAAGTTTGTAAACCTGTTGGAAGCAATACTCAGAGCCAAGTGCTGTGGGTGCAATGACTAACTTGGTTTTTAAGATTGAGTAGATTTTGGAAGTATTCCCTTAACAGACAAATCCAAGCAAGAGTGTTTGTATGTTTGTCAACAAATACAGCACAGCGCTTGTGTATGTGTGTGTGCAAATACATACATGTGTGTTTATACACACACATCAATTAACACATGATTGCAGAAAGGACATCTCAAGTAACAGCACTACAGTGCAGAGCAACACAGTACAAATGTGGTTTTCACTACTTGCATAAGACCAAAATTTCTGGTTGGGAAGCACACCAGTGCACCCTTCTATCTATAACTAAGTCTGCATCTAAATTTTTTGAATGCCAGAGAGCTGACACAAAAACCTTTTGACTAAGAAAGCAAGCTCACTGCTTGAGGACAGGGCTGAAGCTACATCACCTGCAAGCACAGGTGCCATTGCGTCTGCCACACCCTGCCAGCCGCTTTAAACCAGGAAAGGCAAAGCTGTTTTGGAGATGTGGGTGTTTCTTAGGGGCTGCAGTCCCTGTATCTGAGAAGAAAGCAGGAGCAGACAAAACATGAGAGAAGCATAGACCAAGCTGGTGAAGCTGCAACAATCCTAGGTAGGCACAGTTCATTTTTCTTGAGCTGCCAGGTACCTCAGATGCAGAGGAGCACTGGGTCCAGTGCATCCCAGGCAGCAGCGTGAAGGCTTGGAAACAGCCAAGGCACAAACTGAGCTCCTGCTGCAGTGGCAGGGAGCGGTCACAGAAGCAAGAACCAACAAGCAACAAGGTAAAACCCGTTAACAAAGAGTAGCACCTACCGTGGTGTAATGCTGCATCGGGTCGCTGATGTACAGCATTTTAGTCTTCTTGGGATTTACAGATAAGTGGGAACCGTCCCGCCAGAGGAGTCATGGGGTCGGGAGGAGATGGAGCCAACCAGGGAGATGCGGTGCCGGAGCATGAGGCGCGGGGCTGGGGCTGCAGTGCCAGGGATGCTGCACTGGCCACCTGTGTGCGGTTTGTTGGCTTTTTTGCTTTTTTCATCTCCCTTAGTTCTGTCAACTAGCTGCATCCAACAACAAAACGGGGCCCACCCCTTTCTGTCCCTCATGACTATTCATTAAAATGCAGGGCAGGCCCCAGCTTGCCCAGTGATGGACGAGGCTATATGAGCCAGTCCCACCGAGGGGAGAGCGGGGGTCCTGCTCCGTAATTAAACCCAGCCAGACTTAATTCCAGAAAGCTGCTTCCAGTGTTGCTGGAGTCAAAACCTATCTGACCAGCACCCTTTACCTGCAGACTGAGGTGGCTGCGCTGGCCTGGGCAAGCTGACGCAGTGACACTGAGATCATTCCAGTTTGTACTTCTGGAACTACACTAGCCAGCCATGCCACCACTCTGTCCCTCTGTTCACCCCAGCCTGGGCTCTGGGGGGTTTCTTTCCACTACATATCAGTGGCATTAACAAACCATGTGAACAGCTCAGACTGGGCTGCACTGGCTCAAACACTCCTGGAGGTCTCATTGACAAAAACGCCTAGAGACTGGGTAGCCCCCAGTGTCGCAAGCAAATCCACTAACAAATGCTTTTTCTCCCTGTCATCCCACCTTATTTCACTGGATTTAATTGTTTCACTGAGAGATGATCTATTTTTTTTTTTTTCAAAGAAGTCTAAAAAGATTAGGTGCTTACTGAACAACTGGCTGGAAGCAGGGCATGAAGTCAGAAGCGCCAAGATTGCTGGCTGCAGCACAAAGCCTGTGGTCGGTCAGGTCTCCTCCTGACTCAGGGCAGAGGGCTGAACAGCTTTTGCTTCAGCCAGACGCCGCTGTGGAAGTCTGCATATTAGAGCAGATGGGCAATTCACAGAGTAGTGGGTCGTATTTTCAAAGACGTAGCCAGTGTGCATCACCTGCCCCTCTGCACTGCGTGTGTGTGTGGACCCAAGCACAGAGAGGTCAGAGCAGCATCGCAAGTCAAGCTTTAAGCACTGCATGAACTGAAGCTGGCATCTCTAAGAAAAAAACTAAGGGTGGATGAGGAGTTGTTCTCAGTAACAGTAACTCACGTTATTTGTGTATTTATTTTCATATGTGTCAGCCTGCCATGTATTTTGGTGATGACAGCTAGCAAAAGCTATACTCAGCTCGCTTTGAGCTCAGCGGCACGGTGTTGAGTTGCACAATGGGATCAATATAAATATTTACTTCTGGATCATTAATTTGAGCTCCCTGGCCTCTGCAAGCCCCCCAGCCCTGGCACCCTGTGGGAAAAGCCTGGTTGCACCAGGCTCCTGCTGAAGGGGGCTTCAGTTCTGCAGCAACAGGGAGCTCTGCAATTAGCACTGCAGTTCCCACCTGAGCCGTCTGCCAGGCTCCTGCCCCCCTGCACACAAAGGCCTGGCAAGAGAGGGAAAGTAAGCTAAAAGCGAGGGAAAAAGAGGCTGGGGGAGGGGAGGCAAGCTGGTGAGGAGAGTAACGGGGGCTTTGTGGAGGGAGGTGCTAAAATGGCCAGAGCTGCTGCATGCTGGAGAAGGGATGCTGGTAGGAGGCCAGGCTGCTTGGGGAAGGAGCATTAATGCTGGGAGCAATACAGAGCCTCACACTGCCTTGAGGATGCCTGGTAGTGGATTTCTAATGCCTGTCTGGGCAGGGGGAGATCCTGATGCCAGATGAGCAGTAGCTCCTGTGTGCTGTGCAGACCAGGCCTTTGGGTTTCAGAAGAGATGGCAAGCTGGTCTTTTTGAGGAGGTTACTTCTAGAGCACAGTCTTAGCGATGTTTCAAACAGAGTAATTTTAAAGACCTTGTTCCTGAAAGAGTACATCCATAACAGCACATCAGAGAGAATCCTTGTTACCGAACTCGTGTTTTTCCTGCCTTACCCTTCTTCCTACAAGGTCCATTCAGAAGAGCACCCAGGTGAGCCCCTCTGCAGCACAGCATGACATAGCTCTCCAGAAGCAGAATGTTTATACCTGAGCAAATTATACTCTGTTTCTATCAAGGTATTTGAGCTCCACCATTGTCACAGCACAGAAGCCTTACTGCTGCATGTTTAAGGAAACAGGAAGAAGATGCAAGTGCCCAACACAAAGCCAGCTTCCTAAAGTTACTGGTGCACTTTATCAAGACTGTGACAGCTACCCTCTTGCTTCCCAGCCCCAGAACTGTGACTGTCACAGTTGCTGCTGTTGAGAATGACCTAGAGGATGAGCAGACAGCTGCTCCAGCTAGACATGGGGAATATTTCATCGACACTGCTCAAACCTGGCCACACAGCTGCTGAAACTACATCTGACAGAAATATGGCCAGGGTTGGCAGAAGCAAGACTGATAATCTCAGCCTACTGATGTGTGCTGTTTTGCCATGCTCTTAAGAAGCAAGCCCTTCCCAAACAGGAGGAGAGTCCAGCAAAATGTATTAATATGTAGCCACTATTTTATCAACTGCTGTACCATCTGACTGCAAAATTGCAGTACAGTCATTTTATTACAGGTTATCGGACACTGAACCAAATGATGGCAGCCCTGCATTTTCAGTGTTTCTGTTTGAGATATGAATAAGTTCCTGTTTCCTACCCTAGAGCCACCCAACCACCATGAGAAAAACAAGTTTGTATCTGATGTACCTCTCATTTTTGCAGTCTGAGCACACTCACCATAACGGAGTCATTCATGCTTCTCATCTGGAAGACATCCATTGTGACCTCTGTGCGGTTGGAGACCTCGCTGCTGCCTGTATGACTGGATGGAGAGAGGTCGAAGTAGGTGCTGTCTGGTGCCCTGTGAGCAAGCAATGGCAGATGGTCAGCTTCCAGCTCTCCTGCACAGCCTGCACCAGAAACGTGGGCCACAGCTCAGAAAAACTGGCTGTGCCCAGCCCAGGCTGGTCAGTTGTTGGTTCTGGTGGGTACTGCTGGTGGATGCCCTTTCCACAGTGTGCTGTGCTACACGAGCATGGGTGGGGGCTGATGCTGTGCTGCTGGGGCAGTGAGCTTCCCAGCAGGTGCAGCATGATGCACACGGCCTTCTCCCCTTACATCAAAGATGAGTCAGTGTCTCCTCACCCCAAATGCTGCACAGGCATTGCTGACCCTGCTGTTCAAATACCTTTGCTTTCGTACGCAGAAAGTGTGTCCAGATGCTGACCTCTGATGTGCAAGAAGGCAGCAGCAATGGGGAAGCTTTGTGTGGCCCTTTGCCATGGTCATTCCTTTGCGTTTATGGTGCAAATTGCAATTGCTAATGGTTGCACAACCATTGTCAGACAGTTTCCAAAACCTGGAAACAACTTTGTGGGGCCCTGCATTCAATGTATGCAAAATCCCCAGCTTCTGACTGTCTAGCATCGTTGAGGCAAAGTAGTTTGGCAAATTAGATGGTCTTAGCAGGATTCTGAATGCAGGAAAGGAACATGTGAAAATTGGTGCACGTGAAAGATACTAGTCTCCCTTCATGCCATATTGATTAGATGTGCTAATACAGATTACATAGCAAAGAGGTACTTCTGCCTCAACACACATGATTAAATGCCACTTACAGTGTACTCCAGAGGTGCTCAAATGTTGTACTTTCATCAGCTGGAGAGGACTGGGACATCTTCACAGAGGGGGAGTCTGACAAAGGATAAATCACTCTAGGGACAAAGAAAAACAGCAAGGTTAGAGTTGCTAGAGTGCAAACAGAATGTCTCCTTTTTTTCCTGGAGGCTTTAGGACCTGGATATGCAGAGATTTTATCTGTTCAGCATAGGAACAGAGTGGATGATCTAACACAGTGTTTAAACTCCTCTGTTCCTGGGAAATGCACAGAGACCCAAGTCAGTTGCACTAAACTCAGATTATGATAACATGGGTTGCAAATGCTGTGTTATAGCACCACGTCACAGGGTATCGTTCCCTCCTGTTTTTCACTGATGCCCAAATTCAGGTCAGCAAAACAGCCAGCACAGTGCAGGAACTTTCTGGGCTGCTGGGACCGCTCCCACTGGGCTCCCAGAAGTGTCCTTGCAACAGATGTCTGGTTGCAGGTGCCTTCCCTAATGGTGGTATTTCTGGTGAACACATCATCTCCAGTCAAAGAAACAGAGACAAAGATGTAGGTGTTTTGGAAAGGGCCAAAGTGACAGGTTTCTAGGATGTCAGCCCATTTCTGCTAAACGCTGATCCTGTGACTCAGGGTTCCCATCTGAAATGTTTACAGCATGCTCCAGCAGTTTTCAGCACTGCTACCCACAACCTGTGCCACCCTTTGAGAACTATTCTTAGTAATCATTTTGAATCAGGTTCATTCAGTAATGGGCTTAGATCTCTCAGACACAGCAACCCTGAATTCTTGAGTAGGAAGTCTCTGAATAAAACTGAAACACGAAATTAGCTGGCAAATAGTCTTGCAGTAAGAATCAGAGCCAAAGACATGCTTGGTGCTGCTCCCCTGAGAGCATGCTCAGCGGCTCAGCACCAGCAGGGGAATGGGGAAACCCTCTTCTGCAAAGCTGGTAAACGATGGGTGGATGGGGTGATGATACATGACAAAACTTGATAGGACAGCATGGACAGCCGCCATCTGAGAGTGAGCTTGGATCAGCTGCAGCGTGCTGTGAGCTACAGAGAGCCAAAGGTGCCCAGTTTCCTGGCTTCCTTCAAGCACCAGAGCACTGAGAACACTGTGGTCTTTCCTTTGTGCCTTGAGCCCTCTCCCAAGCCCCCAGAAGGAGAGGCAGCATGCTGCGGAGGGCTGGGCTGCAGCCATCTTGGTCAGCACGCTGCCTTCCTCTGCTTGCAGCCGCACCATGCGACCGCCCTTCTTCTCTTCCTCCCCGGCCCCCTGCTCCCTAGAGCTGCAGGGGCTGCTGCCCTGCCCTTCCTAACACGAATACGTCCCAGCTGCGCTCTGGTTACACCTTTTACCCACGCAAGGGTTACCATCTTGTTTTGGCTCAGTACCGACATCTAATAGCGAAAGCCTGAAAACTTCCTGCTTTTCAATCTTAAACCACTCGTGGTGGGAGCAGCCGCTCTCAGAATGATGATGTTCAGGGGAGACCAGCTGCAGGGCCGAGGCCAGGGCCCTTTCAGTGGTCTCTGAGTCAGCTGGGGACCGGGTGGCTCAGGAGCAGCAGGCACTGCACCAGACATTAAAGTGAAAGCAGGGTGACGTCCTGAAAGCTGACCCTGTGCTGGTTTCTGCCGCATCTGCGACTCATCTGAGTGATGCAGCACCTGCAGATGCTCTTCCAGGAGGGCTTGGCACAGCGGCAGAGGCTTTGCTCCCCACAGGACTTTTAGCCGAAGACTGAGCTCATCAGAGTCTCACTTCCGCCCATCCCTCCTCGTCCCACGTGAAAACAGAGAGAAAAGAGAGGACGGAAGCAGCAGTTTCGAGAAAAGGAAAAGCTTAGAGCTGCAGTGAGGCTTCTCGGGCCCTTACCCTCCTTCCATGCTGCTTTCCATGGCCCTGGGTATCGGTAGCATCGAGATGGAGCCAGGCCTTTTCTTTCAGCAGAGCGAGCACCTCCGCGCCGCCCCGTGCTGTGTGGTCATGCTGGGTGACACCAGCTCTAACCACGTGGCTGCACTCGTTTTCAACAGAAAAAAAAAATCTGAATATTTTAAGGGCGTTTCAGAAGTTTCCTTTCTCTTTCAAAGCAAAATTGGCATTGGCAAAGCCAGCTCAGTGTCCACTCACAGCTGAGCACTTAGGCTCCGTGGTGCAAAGAGCAGCTGGGCTGTTAGTGCTGCTAACATACTTCCCTCGTGCCGTGACTTCTGCACATGCTGGGAAAGCATCCCTGCAAGCAATACTGACAGTCTAAAGCTTTGCCTCTAAGATGATTGCAGGAAACCTTGCAAATAGCATTTCTGGAAGTTGGCACTAGTGTTGTCCATAGCCTAATTTGCTCTAAAATGAGGTATCCTACAGGGTCAGTGAGTGGTGGAGGCTGGGAAGGAAGCAGGGCAGTCATTCTGATGGGGCAGTCCAGCAGAAGGAAATCACATCCTCCTAGAAGCAGCAGAAGCCCTTGGCACAGGTTAAATGAAAGTGAACCAGGAAGAGTCTCATAGACTAATTCTATCTTTATGGAAGCATTACTAGATGACTTGGATGAAATTACCTCCCAGTGCCTATCAGCTATGCAAATGGCACAGGGAGGTGACTAACCTGAGGCTAAACACAGCAGCAGCAGCGGCACAGCTAGAAAACAGTCGCAGCATATCCAGGCTCTCTGCCACTTCCAGTCTCCCACATAAGCCTGGAGGATATGTAGCCTCTGCCATAAAGGCACCAGCTCCTGGATGTCACCCCAACACCTCTTCCCAGCACCACAGTTTGAGGAAGTAACACCTTGACTTCTGCACAAAAGAATTCTCTAGACAAACTTCTGCCAGCAGGATTTCCATGATGGCACCTCCAGAGACTCACATCTGCTTCTTAAGCTGATGATCTCTTTGTCTAGGGAACAGGGCTGCAGGGGATTTTCTGTCCCTTCTGCCTCTATGCAATACAGATGCCTTGGGTGAGTAAGACTGCCTGGGGTGACATTCAGAGGTGGCTGTGACACAGGACCCAAAGGAAGGCTGCAGCAAGGCAGTCAGGCTGATTTATTGCAAGCATTTAGAGGAAGAAAGATCGAAACATGCAAACAAGGGGGCTCAGTGCATGAAGCTAATGCTGCTGATGTGATTTGCTTGTTTAGACGTGGGGAGCTGCCTCTCTGCATGCCTTCTCAAGTCATCTCCACCATTCACTGGATTGTTGCTTCCCTCTGTTGCTAGTTAGTGCATTGCAGGGGAATTGCACAGTGGGTAGAGACAAAGGTACCACATGCATACAGAGGAGGATGAAGCCTTGCTGGGAGGTGATGCCTGGCTCCTGAGTTTCTGCAGACTCTAGAAGGAGCATCTTCGATCTCACTATTAACTTTAACCTTTAGCTTTAGGTACCTAGAAATGCCTGTTGCTATTTCAGCAAGTAATAACACATTCACCACCATCCTGCCACCTCTAACAGCCCAGAATGGAATGTGACAGCATTTTTTAGCCTGTTTAATGGAGGATAAATGCACACAAATCTGTACAACGGGTCTATTTCTAATCTTTAGAGGCTTTTGGCCCAGACTGAGAGAGGAAGACCTTGGAAACCAAAAGAAGCCATATATGTCTGTAAATCTACGCTGCTGAGATGCTGGGCAAGGCATCATTCTGTTCCCACGCAGCAATGTGGGCTGCAGTGAGAGCACATGGCTGGGATTGGGACTTCTGAGGGTAACGGTTAGGTATTCCTGATTCTCACAACAAATTGCAGTGTTCTGCTTGACAGTTTGGGAGCTTATCTCTGCACCTCCACTCCTCCCCTCAGCTGCACACTGGGAACCATCCAGCTCATCCAGCCTGCAACAAACAAGTAAACATTTGCAAAATCCTGGCACATCCCAAGGTCACAACACCCTGTGCTCTTGCTTACTTGCCTCTGGTTAGTAAATTCACACATGCAAAGCACTGCTTACAAAACTGACCAAAAGAAAGCGAGTTTTCCTGCAGCACACTCAGATCTCTGTGTCTAGCAGCATATTAGCATCAGCATTGCAGAGGGAACGGGACACAGTGGAGCAGCCTGAGGTACCAAGAAAACAGGACAGACCAAAATCCGCTCTGACAGATAGAGAAGTCCACAGATAGATGCTATCCCTGCACCAGGCACCATGACCCTGCTGAGCCTGGCAGCGAGCAACCAGCCCCAGCATCCTGCCTGTGTCTGTCCTCTTCTCTGCTTTTCCATTCCAGTCTTCGCTGCTCTTTTCTCCACAAGTGCTTTCACTCTGGAGCTAAGGCAAACTACTATGCTACTTTGGAGCAAACTGTCCAAGATTCTTTAATCTTGAGTAACAATCCTACAAAGCAAAGCAGCCACAAATCATCTTCCAGCTGCGCTACCGAGCAACTGAGAGAGGGTCTGTGCTGAAGAACACACACACACAAATCCCAAGGAGTTTCCCTTGGTCTTTTTTCTCCTACCTGCTCTGGCTCCCCAGGCACTTCGAGTTCCCCCGGAGGTCTCCCGCAGACAGGAGCGGCCTGGGATTGAGGATCTGTTATTTACTGCACTACAATCTAGTAGCGTCCCGGTCGCCTAGGCAATGACATTGGAGCTGTTGAAAGCTATGTGAAAAGTGAGGCAAAGGCTTGTGCACTCCCTTCCTGGAATACAAGGCAGTTACAAAGGGGTGGGGACAGCTCAGCCAAGCGTGCAGGGGAATTAAGCTGGTCACCAGCCCCAAAATGACTCTGGGGCAGCAGTAGGGCCACAGAGACAGCTGCTGTCGAGACGGGAAGGAGACTGAGACCACCGCTCCAAAGGAAGCTCTGCACCCCGCCAGATTGCTGCTCTGGAGCTGTTTGGGTGCTTGCATTACTCACGAGGCCCAGTCATCTCTCCTGGGGCACCGCAGCCCAGGGACTGTCCCCAAAGGGCAGCAAGGCTGAGAGCCTTCTTCTTCACCTGAAAGCCCCACGTTATGGGTGGGAAGATGGAATATTCCTGCTTAAAACCACTACCTAGTGGCTTTCTCCACCTGCGGCTGCAGTTCTCTGCTCTCTGCACTCACCCAACGTCTGCTGACGCTGTTTCCACAAACCGAAGGTTTGCATCAGCCAAGCTTAGCTCCGGCCACAACTTCCCACACGCAGCCCCGTAACAAATCCCGATTTTAGTGGTCGGTGCGGGCACGTCCTCGGTGGGGTTATCAAAGTGCCTCACACGCTGGGGGCAGAGCAGCAGGTCCTGGGCTGGCCGAGTGCAGGGGGAGCTGCCTGCCCCTCGCTGCCCCCCACTCGTGGCTCTTTCTCTCACCAAGCTTTAGGATCTTTTATTTCTAAACACTCCGTGTACTGGTGCGCCTCATCTGCAGCTCTCGGCCCCTCATCTCCATCAGCAATTAGCCGGGAAGCGGGAAGTGCGACCTCGAGCAGGCCGCGGCACGCTGCCTCCCCAAAACGTCTCAAGATCAAATTAGAGGAAAGTCTGCTAATGAGAGAACGGCGCCGGTGACTTTGGCGGGCTGCAGGGCGCGGAGCCCGCGCAGGGAGCGAGCCGCTCTTATTACACAGCTCATTTGCATAACAATTTCTCACTCGCGGGGACTTCCCGCCGCCGGGCGCTCTCTGACAGAGAAGCGCTGCCCTCAGCGCCCGGGACTACGAGTCCCGGCATACCGCGCGGCGTCCCCTTCTCTGATTGGCTGTCCCGACAGGAAGTTCCCGCCCCTTCCTCCCGCTTCCGCCCTGAGGTGCGGGCCGGGGCGCGGCGGGCGGAGCGGGCGGGTTTGAATCGGTGCCGCTCCAGGTCCGGTTCTGGGGGCTGCTATGGACTTTTCGGAGCTGTTCAAGCTCTCCGGGCTGCTCGGCAGGTTCTCCCCCGACGGGAAATGCTTGGTGAGCGCGGGGCTGAGGGCCGGCGGGGCCTGGCCGGGCGGCGGGGTAGGACGGGGCCCTGAGGTGGAGCCGGCTGTTACGGGGCGGTTGCCACCCGTGGGCCGTGTGCTGGGGGCCGGGAGCTGGGTTGGGAGCAGGCATCGTTTCCCCCCGTTGGGGGGGGCTCCGGGCGGTGCGGTGCCGTTCCCCTGGGGGTTGACGAGGAGAGTGGCGGTGCCGCACGGCCGCGGGCCTGCTGAGCACCGTGCGGGTCGGTCGGTCCGTCCGGTTGGTTGCTGATCGGCACTGGGGAGTAACGGGCGCGCTGTCAGTGCTGCAGAACTTCACGGTGTGCGCAGCGCGGCGTGTTTGTTGGAGGCCTGTGGTCAGCACAGGGCTTAGTTACTGACGCCCAAATGGTTAACGGCGTTCCTACGGGACGAGGAATCGTGTTTCGGAAGAGTAGGCTTAGTCGTGCCTAGTAAGTAGCCGTACAACTAACGAGTTTGGTTTTTAAATGACTATAGACCCCCCTACTGGCTTAACTGTTTTTACCATAGACTGTGTTAGAACACGGTTCGTGTGAAGCCTTATTAAGGGCGAATGCTGCCCTGTAAGTGGGCAGTGCAGCGTTTACAGTGCAGCACGTCGAGCTTCTCAGGTCTGGTGCTGATGCACCAACCCAGCTGTGTTCCTGCTTTCGCTCAGGCTTCCTGTGTGCAGTACCGACTGATCATTCGGGATGTGAATACCCTCCAGATCCTGCAGCTGTACACTTGCCTGGACCAGATTCAGTACATAGAATGGTCATCTGATTCTCTTTTTATACTGTGTGCCATGTACAAGCGAGGGATTGTTCAGGTAAGGACCCAAGCAGAGTCCTGTCGCAGACTTGCGTGTGGCGTTAGTGTGAACAACAGTCACCAGTTCAATGCTTTTGCTAAAGTAATTGGAAATGTTATTGATAAATGCATGGTTTGAGGTAACACAGCATGAGGTAACGCAGACTTAAAGAGCCATGACCTACATCTTAGTTTGAAAACAAACTTAGAATGAAAGTAACATAGTAAACTAGTGTAAACCAAAGCTAGAAAGTGTCTTAGGAGTTTCTTATTTCAGCGGGAAACAAATACATGCAAACTTGCCAAATGGTCTAAAGCATGTTTTTTAAATTGCTGGATATAATTCAGAGCATTTGTCAAAGAAGAAAACTTATTTTACAATTTGTGTTAACGCGCGGAGTTGTGGGGCTTACTTTTGTAGTGGAATCCAGCGCCAGTCCTTCATGGCCGCGGCTTTCAGAGGCTTCTTGCTCCCTCTGGTCTGTGATGCAGGACCTTTTTCTCAACGGAAGCGTATTCTTGCAAGAAGAGGTTTTGATGAGCTGTTTGTTTGGTGCACTGACTGCTTGGTTTGCTCCCTGTCCTAGGTCTGGTCCTTGGAGCAGCCAGACTGGCACTGTAAGATAGACGAAGGGTCAGCGGGATTGGTGGCTTCATGTTGGAGTCCGGATGGTCGTCACATTCTCAATACAACTGAGTTTCATGTAAGTGTGAAGTCATGATTACTCTCCGTGGTATCAGATGTTACAGTCTGCCCTTTGCCTCTTAAAATAACCTGAAGCTCTTAAAGCTGTAGTGGTGGTAAAGAACAGTTTGCCTATATTCTCAGAGGTAACCTACATTAGTTCCAGTTTAGATGTTACTCTGTTAATGCTTTATTCTCTGGAGTTTGATAAGATAGAAAATGGACACTTAACTTATACAGATAAAACTGAGTACTTAAGTGTAGGAATAACTTTCATTTATGGGAACATTTTGGTGGCCAAATATGTTGGTAGCTCAGGGAAATCCTCAAACATCCAAGAGTGGCTTTTGAATTAAAAAAACATAGATTAACTGAAGAATGCTTACAGTAGTGCTTGATATTACATGTAATAGTCAGATGGCTGTTGGTAGAACCACTCGGGAAATTTGAATTAAAACGTATGTAAGCACTTCTTAAGAGCTGTGTTCTGGAATCTGGAGTAAGGTGTAGAGTCCAGATCAGCTTGTGTATGCTGTACACTGAGGACTTGTTGGAAGGCATGTGGAAGCCTGACTCTCCACCTTTTTAGCTGATGATTGATGCAGTGTGCAATTCAGTGCAATGAACAGCCAGAAAACAGCTAGGAACCACATGCAAGAAACTTTTCTGTTTAATGGATCGGATTTTTTTCAAAACTGGCTGGATTTCAAATGATGCATTGTTGCCCTGAATTTGGGTGTTACCTTGCAAGGTTTCCATTTTCCCATCCAAATATCAGTCAGTGGGATACAGGTGGGGGAATTTGTCATCTGTGTGTGCATACTGGAGTTAGTGTAAGTACTGATGCTCTCAAGGGAACCTATGAAGAAACATGCACGCAGGGTGCAATTCCCTGGCAAGGATTTTTAGTGCTGGCTGAGGTGGAGATTTTCTGGCCATCAAGCAGACTCCTTCCACTTCCCCTTAACTTCTTAGATCGTGGATTTTGAGGAGTGATTAACTTAAACCTGAGTTTCTCCAGGAGCAGTTCACCTTGATAGTGATTAAAATGTGAGTCCAGAGCTGCAACTCTCAGTCGGTGAAGGCATGCCTGACAGTCAGGCAGGAGTGTTGTTGTCTCTGTAACCCAAACTGAAGGCTGGTGCTATGTGCTACAAATGAGTTTCTTATGGCACATGCATGTGGGGGTGGACTAGCAAGTATTTATTACCTCCCAACAGAACTTGGTTTGACCTTAGAGGATTTCATTAAGCCTTTGCCAAGTTGGCATCTGCGTTGGGATAAGTTTTCTTTCCAGCTGTAAACAGGTTGCTAAATTAGCTTTGTCAGACAGCTGCCTGGGTTATGCCGATGTCTGAGTTGTGTTTACTCTATAGCATGCTAAATCCATAGTCTGGTGGGACAGGCGTTAGCAGTGCTCGGGACAAAAACTGTCAAGATACTTAATATTGGTGTATTATGTACATCATGAAATTCAGGGATTGCCTGGGGGGCTTATGGTTCCCTGTCAACCGGTGCAGTTTGGCTTTGGTAGCTTGACATTTTCAAACAGCACCAACTAATTACTCATGCTTGTAATTCTTCAAGTTAACATATGAGCTCCATTGTAAGCTTGAAAATTACTTTAATTTCTGCTTGAGACTTCTTTAAGCGTATGGTTATACTAATTTATTTCCAGCACTCCGTGCTTATTAGTGCAACAGGGAACACGTTCATTGGCCAACTTGCAGTCAGGTTTTTTGCAGTAACATCTTTACGTTTTTACATAACATCTGTAGTGAATGATGTTATTTTTTCTCTTTTTAATGTGACCACTGTGCAGTTTCTAACTGAAGAAGAGTGCATCAGAATTCTGACGCGTTCTGAAATCCATTTTGACTCAGTTATCTTTTGAGATGAGCAGCAATGCTCCCAGGGTATTTAATATTTATTGTTAACGTAAGTCTACAAACGTGATCATCTTCCTGCAGCCAAGTCTGTAACAGTGTGTAGTTCTCCTGAGTCCTAGGATTAATACACAGTGTACAGTAATGTAGAATGGTACAGATAACCATCTAAATCTTCACATAAACACCACAATAAATAGCATGGTACGTAAGGCAACTAAGTGGTACAATCCAATGACCAGAAGCATATACAGACTCTGTTCTTTCCCTCTCAGAAGACTGGAATCTGAGAAAGTTGGAATGCTATGTCAATGATACTGATTTGTGTAGTGCCCTGGAAAGCAGCTTGTTGTCTCTTAGCTATTGTTTGCTACTGTATTTTGTAGCAGGTGCTTCCTCTCCTGCTGAAAACCTCACTGTTGCAGTGTATCCAGCACAGCAAGTTGCTTGCTGGAAGAGTCCACCTTATCGGTTTGTCCCGTGGAAGATGTCATACCAGGTATTATTCCTCTTTCAGAGCTGCTGTTCCACACAAAGTTTGGGGTGATAGACGTGTGTAGAGCTTAAACAAGAGCTGCAGGTAAAAGATACAGACAGAGAAAGCAAATGGAACTTCAGCTTATTCCAGGCTTGGGAGTTTTGTGATAAGCGGTTGGAGATCACCAGCATTGTTCTGAAGCATTTCCCCTAAGACCTATATTTGAAACTCCACGTATTGTACTTTCCCTAGTTCCACTTTAGCACTGAAGCATTAAGAAGCTTCCTTAGAGCTACAGTGGGAGGAAAAAAATGTGTGTGTTTCTGTGTATATTGGAGCTAATCCTTAGTAACTGTAAATGGCTACGCTGGTTGAAAAATGCTTTCTGTCGAGGAATGCGCTCTGAATAATCTTCTGAAATCCGGTGCTGACAGACACTGCTATGTAAGGAGACTTTGTGACCCAGTCAAGTCTGGGACAAAAGTTGACAGTCATTTGAGATGTAAGGTTGTTTAAAAGTGTGTTTTTATCTGTTGAAAATCACCAGTCTTACACCTGCCTGTAGCTGTCAACGTTGGACGTAGTCCTGAACCCAGCACTGGAGACTGTTTATCACGTTACCATCTAAATGCTTTTTATTTCTCAGCTGTTTTTAGGCTATTTTAAAAATGCTTCTGCTTTTGGTTTGTTTTTTTTTCCACTGCAAAACAACAGCTGAAAACTTCTCAGACACCGTTATCGTCAGGATTTGGGTTTGACAACTCCAGTTAATCTAATAACTTACAGTGAAGAAAGTACCCTCAAAATGGGCAGTAAGAAATGCCTGCCATGAGCTGCTTAGCTGACGACAGGCTGCTGTCCTGCTGTGAAAGCAATTGTCTGTTCCCCACAAACTCTGGAAAAAGTAAATAAGAACAACACCATTTTTCGTGCTTTTTTTTTTTTTTTTTTTAAGAGCATATTTGGCTTTCTCTTTTCATTCTCTGTGCATTTTGTTTCTGTCTCTCAATTATCTCTGCTAGCTGTGAAATAATCCCTGGCTAGGTTTGGCAGCTTGGGTAGGATTGTGGAATAATTGTTGAGTCCCATGTGAGAAGGTGAAGGTTCTCCCTTTTTCCTCCTGTTAAATTGTAATCATTGTTAGTCTGTGTAAGATAGATATGAGAGCCATAGATGAAGTACACAATATAACTTGCCAGTTTAGAAAAAAATTAACTGAATAACTGAAAAGAATCCTAATTTTGGAAATCAGAACACTTTGCTTTCGTAGGTTTCCGACACCGGTCCCAAACTGTTTAGGTTATGTGCTGTGTGATATGGACAGGAGGTTGCAATGAAGTTATTGCAGAACTTACATGTGGTCTCCAACTTGGTTGTGGAGTCTCAGGCAAGGCAGAGGTGACATTGAGAGCCCTGTGTGCCCTGTGCTGCTTCTCTCTAAGAGATTCCCCCTCTTCCTATGCACTTTTCTGAAGCTTGGAGCCAGCCTATATGGTCCGGGGTAGCAGTGTGTATGGCACGCAGCAGGCCAGGTGAGTTGACTGGGGCCAAGTGGTAACACAAGTGTGAACTTGGATGCCTTTGTCAGGAAAAATGACAATCCAGACCTCAGCATTCAAAGCCTGCAGCTGCTAAGCTCATATTAAGTGGCTGTAGAATGCGTGCTGTGTGTGCTGCTTGTTTTGGTCACGGGAGAAACAGCAGCAAGTACATTTAACACTGCAATTAATAGGAGCAAGCAGCATATCACTATTGCAGTTGCTATAGAAGAATGTGAGTAGGCATTGTGTTGGTATTTTTAAAGTAAATCTTGCATGAAGAGCAGACTAACAATGCTGTATTTTTGTATGTCCGGAAGTGAGCAGTTGCAGTGATAAAACTTGATTAATGGCGTTCATCTTGTGGATTCCACTGGGATCCCTTTAAGGTGGGACTATAGATGTCTAGCTGTAATTTCATAGCTGTTAAAGAAAGGAAGAGATAATAAAGGCTGCATTAAATAGTGGTCCGATTGTGCTTTTTTAAACTGTGGGCATATGAAGCCTGGAATCTGATATGGTCATTGCTCTTTCCTGTTGTATTTTAAAGCAGTAGTTTTGCGTGTGGTCTTTTCAAGTCTCATAAGTTTCTTAAATATATAGTAAAAATTAGTAAAAAAAAAAAAACAGCTAATGATGCTCTCCTGCTTTTGGTCTTCACGTTTCTGGAGAGAGGCAGCATTTGTTAGGAATCTGTAGCTTGGTTTGAACACAATATCAGTTCATGATTGTTGCTTGAAAGCATGATTCACATCAGCAGTAAAAAAAAGCCTCCAAGTTCTGCTGCAGTGCCCAGGCTCCAGTGTTACCAGGTAGAACAAGTACACGGGATGCTTCCTTGGGGTCATTTCTCACCACTGAATTGTACCAGTTCCTTCAGAGAAAGAAAATGTGTATTGAGGACAAACACAAGAAAAAGGGCAGCAGGAACTTTTTCCCACCACTGCTGGTAATTGATCTACATTGGATGCAGGAGGGTGACTGAATGGTAGATGGTGCTAAAGTTATACTTATGCAGTGAATCAGAACTAATTCCGTTGCTCAGTAGTCTTGGGAAAGATGGTTTGATGACCATGGGTCTTTATTGCAACAATAGTTTTACCTGTGGCTCATCTAGAATCTCTTACCTTGGTGCAATAAAAACATAGCAAAACATGGGATGAAAAACATACCCTGGAAACATTCCTTGCTCCAGATATAAATGCAAAGGTTCACATGACATACTGATTAATGCACATATGTCTGGTGTGGCTGCCGTTGCTAAGGGAGAGTAAGTATTTGTTTTTAATTGAATAATCTGCAGATGGCAACGCAGAGCTTCCAGAATGCAGGCTGTGACCTTGAAGAGCTGTGGAGGGGCTTGTTTGGCAGCTGACTGCCTTCTTTGCAGTTTTCATGTTTTGTGGGTGCACAAGTCTCCAGAAATACTGCGGATTAGGTGTTTCATGCCTTGCTTTTGCCTGCCTCTTCATTCTAACTCTTTCAGTAGTCCTGTAGTGTTGCCTTCTTGCGGGTGGCTGAGGAGGGAAGAACAAGATGCAAATCAGCTGTCAAAGCTGAGCATGCGGTTAGAAATTAAAAGAAGAATAACAATAATCTGGTTTTACACTTAGTAGCTTAAGATGCAGCAATCTCGAGTTGCAATTTTTTTCTCATCTCTTCCCCACGTTTTGTGATGAAATTATTTTTCCAGCTGAGAAGTATCTTGGCAACGTATTGTACACAGCGTGTAGCTGGGTTCATGCTGACATCTCTACCTTCAGTATCAATGAAGTGCTGTTGTCCATCTTGGTGTTCTGCACTTGTACCCCTTGGGAGTATTCAACGTGCCTGTAATATTAAGTAGGAATGAGTATCCTTGCTCACTGAAGAGAGTGCAGAGAGAATTCCTTCCAGATTTTCTTACAACTTTGTGCTATCCAGAATAACTGTAAAACTTAATTAAACCGCAGAAGATGCATTGAGTCTACTTTGCATTGCTGAACTAGATTTTGGGGGGGGGGGGTTATATACTGACTTTTTTAATCTGCAAAAATAAGCAAATTCTTCCTTGTCTTTCTCTCTCAACAGCTGCGGATAACTGTGTGGTCCCTGTGTACAAAATCTGTATCTTACATTAAGTATCCCAAAGCTTGTCAGCAGGGTAAGTGTCACCAGCTTCCCACAGGCATGGGATTGAGCACAGGGATGTGTTTCACCACGATGGGTCCATGGGTACCACCTGCTGTGAGCGCTGCCCTAGGATCCAAGCATGTCAGCCCTCACACAGAAGAATTATCACTGGTCTGTGTGCCTGTTCCTTCGCATCCTTCTGTTGTTCTCCCTCTCCGAAGAGTCCTGTAAGGCATTAAATGAAGCTGGATGTGTTGGTGATGAAAAGCACTGATCCAGAGTGCCTTTCCTCATCATCTTACACTTGAAAAGATCTGCGAGGGAAGCTCCTGTCAGAACTGTAGTTAGCAATTTGCTGCCTGAGGTTTGTATACAACAATAACTCATATAGGATGATGACAATGTATGACATAGAAAATAAGAGAGCAGATGAGGACTGACACTTGGAAGTTGATGGGATGCCAGTAGCTGTGTAACTAACTTGTACTGCTGAGCTAAATTAACTGTTCATTTGAAATCTGTGGATTTTATGTAGCAGCTCTATCAGTAATCCAGTGGGGTTTTTATAAGCATAATGTTCTGCAGCAGCCATGAAGCTGCATCCTTACAAATAGTGCATTCGACGTTGAAGAATTGCGTAAGCAAATTAGTAAAAACTACACGTTGACTTGCTTAATGGGGTGTTCGGTAAAGCAAAGGGTTTTTTGCCTCTCCTCCTACTTCCTTGAATTGGGAGTAACTGCTTTTTTTGCTGAATCAGCTATTCTGCCTTGTTCTCTCACTTAGCTTTGTGTCCCACTGGCAGGGATAGCTTTCACCAAGGACGGCCGCTACATGGCAGTAGCAGAAAGACGTGACTGCAAAGACTTCGTTAGCCTCTTTGTGTGCAGTAACTGGCAGCTGCTGAGGGTAAGATATGTCTTTGCTTTCCACTGCTTCCACGTAGGCTATGAGCATCTGTTGTACACTACTTCAAGCACCATCACTTTGCTACTCTGGTTTTAGACTTGCCAGTGTATTTGCTAGCCAGCATCTGGCTCCTTGGCCAGCACGCTGTCATAGCAGAGGGATTCTGCTCAGGAAGCCGTGTATACTATGTGCGTGAAGAATTTCTGATGGAATGCAGAAGTTGCACCTCTAAATTCTCACATGAACTTATTACCATAGCATAGTTTGTTGTAAATAATAATGGAAGTATCTGTAATGCTCCACGAAGTGATCAGCTGAAATGTAGAATTTTATTTTCTATTTGAAAATGTTCTGTGAAGTGTGCACGTTGGCATGTTTAGAAAGAGTCTGAGAAATTAAAACCCATTAATAATTAGTCTGTACGTGGTGTCACCTCTGGTCCAGGAATTCTGAGTCTTCATGGAATCCAATGGAGAAATCTGAGAAATACCACCAAAAAAACCAACAAGCAAGCCCACAGATAAACTAAGCATTGTTCTCTTCAGTGATAGTAAACTGCACGCTTCTAGGCTAGCATATGGAGGACTTATATTTGTGGTTGCATTTGGAAGGATGAAACTGAGGATTACTTGTAGTGTTTGTTAGCATAATGCTTCAAATGATGTTTTTCTCTTTTGGGGGCAGCATTTTGACACTGAAACACAAGATCTGTTTGGGATCGAGTGGGCTCCTAATGGCTGTGTTCTGGCAGTGTGGGATACGTGTCTTGAGGTATGAGGAGAAAGATTATTTTAGAATTTTTTTTCTTTACAGCTGCCATGTATGAAGCAATAACTAAAGTAAAATGTGGTGTTATATTTTTTTGAAACCAATGTAAGATAAGCTGAACTCCAGGGAAACATTTCAGAATATTACACCTGTGTGGGTAATGGGCATCCTTATGAGTATGTGTCAAACTGTTATGTAGGTCTTTAATGACAATGAAATAGCTTATCAATGTCTAACTTAAATAAAAATATATCTGTAGTATTGATTGTAAATACTGTGGAAGCTGCTATGCAGATAAATGAGGGCAGAATTATTCTGTAAGACTTTTCCACACTGTTACTTTATATTGCATGAGAATTTAAGTAGTGACCCAAGAAGTGAATTAGGAATATGTAAATGTTATCTTTTCTGCAAAGTGTCTTCTGATGGCTGTGAGGTTATGGGCAGTAGGACCAAACCAATTAATCAATTTGTTTCAGTACAAAATATTGCTGTACTCCCTTGATGGCAGACTGCTGTCCACATATCGAGCTTATGAATGGTCGTTAGGCATAAAATCAATTGCCTGGAGTCCCAGCAGTCAATTTTTGGCAATTGGCAGCTATGACGAAAAGGTAAGGAATAGAAAAGAGAAAAATAAACCAATGTAAACCATCTGCAGAATCTCGTCATAACCACTCTGGCAATATTTTCTCGAATCAGGTGCGTATCTTGAACCATGTAACTTGGAAAAAGATCACAGAGTTCGAACATCCAGCAACCGTTGTTAACGCAAAGACTGTGAGTACGGCTCCAAACTCTGCTGAATCATTACCAGCACTTTGTTGGTGTGGCTGTTTGTTTCTGAAGGTAGCAAATCTGTTTCATCCTGGAGGCTTTGCTTTTGTTTTTTCCCCTCCTAAGCTCTCAATAGCGCTTGGGAAATTTCTTGAAGACTTTTACTGTAGATGGTGATTGCCTTATGGATTTGGGTATATGGATCATGAGGACAAACTGGGGAATGAAAGAGAGATTTCTCATCTTTTCCTGTGAAGTATAGAACATGTAATGGAAGACAAATGGAAATAACTCTGCTAATCTCTACTACACAGACAAGAATTCCAGTTGGTATTTTTTGTCCTGTTTGGGGGATAAGAAGTTACAGACATGCTGTTAAAATAGTTTTGCTTCTGCAGTGTTGCACTTCGTGCTTGTTTAGGGTGATATAGGAGTAAAGATTCTTTGTTAAACAAATGAATTCTATGTTTCCATTATAATGAAAATAACTTATTACACTGCCAGATCTAGGCTTCAGGAATATTGAATGAGGTGGACTCATTCTTCATGAACTTCAAGCTTCATTTATCTGCCAGAAGAGTTTTCTTGATCATGGTTCCAACAAGCAAACGATTCAATGAGAATGCTGGACTCTGTATTTGCCTGCTTGAAGCCCCTCTCCTTCACTGAACTGGGGATGCTGAGATGTAATGCACTTGCAAATGCGGTGTAGAACACTTGAGTTAGTGGGATGTGAATGATTTGTTAATAGCCCAAGTTCAAACTCTCCTAGGCCCTTCTTAGAACTGTCACTTGTTTCTTTGTAGATTGTGTATAAAGAAGTGGAGAAATCCCCATCTGTTGAAACAGAGAGACTTTCTTTCCCTTCGACAAGAGCACTGGCTAGTTCTGCCTTCAGCACACAAAGTAAATGTAAGCCAAAGTTTAGTAAAGCAAGACACTTGAGCTTGCCATCTGAAGTCTTTCTATAAATAAATGTGATGTGAATGCTGATATTGGAATGGATCCTCAGGGTGCTCTGCTCGAGTCTCCTGAGTTAACTGAAGAGCTCCCAGGGCAGTAAGCACCCTGCTAGAGAGGATGCTGTCCACAGGCTGAACGCAGGTTAAAGACGAGTGGGGTGTTGTACAAGAGAACTGTAATTTCTTGGGCATAGGAGAAATAGCAGTCAGATCTCAGTCTTCAAGAGGCTTAGAAAAATTATCTTAAAGCTGTGTGCATTTTTTCCTGACTTGTAGAAACCTGTGCAATATTGTTTCATGCCTTGGAGTTCCTTTAACTGTAGCACCTGATTAGCAATTAAGAATCTTACAGCGTGTGGCAGTTCCAGGGGTTAAAAAAAAAAAATCAGAAGGTGTTAGTCTTGCTGTTTGTTTTAGAAGAGACTCTGAAATATTAAACTAATGGTAGACAGTGGATGATTAGTATTTTTCTACTGTTTTTACTGTCTCTTTGTTTGTGGTACTGTAACAGTACAATTTAACAGTTGGAATTGAATGCTTTGTCCATTCAGGCTTGCTTAGTAAAGTACTTTTCTTTCCAATTCCAGATGACATTTCTCAGGTGCCAGTCTCCTTCCAGTACATCAAACCAGTTGCTGATAGGGCTAATCCCAAAATGGGGATTGGGATGTTGGCATTCAGTCCAGATAACTGTTTCCTGGCAACCAAGAACGGTGAGTTCCTACTGTCCTCTGTTAAAGGAGAAACCTTTTTGTTATATGTGCACTATGTGTGCATTGGGTTTGGCTTTATATCTAATAAAAATAGCCTGTTCTTTGTATTTCTTTAAATCTGTGTGAAGCCACTGTATTGGAAAAAGAAGTGCACAACTCCTTCCTGCTCCACTTTCAGTGTATGTCTCTTGGAAGGCAGAGTTCTTCACAGCCTGTTGTGGTGGGGCTTCTGATTAACACAGATGGTCATGGGATTAGCACTCAAGTTCTCCCTTTGACAGGCCTGAGGGCTGTTTATGTCAGGATGCAAAAGTTGTGGTTCAGAGGCAAAGCTCATTAACAGCAGCATAACTGTGAATAATTCAATAAAAAACAGTGGAGGACTGGCAGACAAACTGAGTACTGCATAAGGGGCTGTGAGGCCTGTTTTTCCTTCACGTATTCAAATGATTTCCTCTTTCTTTTCTGTCAGATAACATTCCCAATGCTGTCTGGATCTGGGACATTCAAAAACTGAAACTATTTGTAGTGTTGGAGCAGCTGTGTGCCATCCAGTGTTTCCAGTGGGATCCACGACAACCTCGACTTGCTGTATGTACAGGAAACAGCAAAGTGTACTTATGGTCCCCAGCTGGATGCATGTCAGTACAAGTTCCAACAGAAGGTAAAGCTTTATACAGTGCCCTCTGCAAGCCATCATCAGCTTCTCACTTACAAATTATTTTTTTCCACTTTTAATTTGGTCCAAGCATTATTATATAAAGGTTAGGTGTGATTTACAGCTTCTTAAAAGCAGGTATTTCCATCCTTCAAAAAAAAGATGGCAGATTATTTGCACTGGTCTCTACTGTACAGATTGTCTCTACTGCAGCAGTAACAAAATCAGACACCCTATTTTAGAGCTTCCAAGGTGGGAGGGTATTTTTTTTTTTTTCCAATTCATGTGGCTTACCTAGGAAAAGGTGACTGGAATAAGAAGGTGCTTCTTGCTGTTTCTGCAGGTGACTTCCAGATTGTCTCTCTCTGCTGGCATCCTAGTGGAGATTCCATGGCACTTCTGAGTAAGGATAACTTGTGTGTGTGTTACTTCGAAAGAGAGGAAGTGAAATAGCTATCAGTTGCCATAAAAGTGCTCACAGACTTGAGGAGGAATGAGGAGAGGGGTCAAACCCCAATCTGAAGTGTTTCTATTTATAAATTATTTATTCGAAGGAGCATAACCAAACTCCAGTCTGTCAAGTACTGAGTGTATCTGAGTGATGTTGCATCTGAAGTGTGGAAAATGAAGCCTGGATTTTAAGAAGAGTTCAAGTTTTGATGTAGTTCAGCGTTCTTGCAAATTCTGTCAACTGTGGTTTTTTTTTCTAAAATTGTAGCTGAATGTACATAATGTATAGACATTATTTAAATTTGATAACTTCCAATAAATATTTTGATAATTACAAACTTAGTATGACTCGAACTAAAAAACTATGCAATTAATTTGACAGCCTCAGCCTCTGCAAAATGAATGAAGACTAAGATGGGGGCATTTAATGTTCCTGAAAGGTAACAATTCAGTAGATACCTTAGAAAATGCATTGAGAGGAGCACGCAGCTCGTTGCATTCCACTGTTATTTCAGCTTTATGCGAGTTTCAGAAACGCACATCAAGGTCAAGAAAAAAAAATGCAACTGCAGCACAGTATTTATTCAGCATCGTAGCTGTGCAGACAAATATTCCCATAAAACGACGTGTATAGAAGATGACAGACAATGCTGAAGCTTGTTACAGTAACCTCAGGAGCACTTCTGCCTGTTGTATCTCTCACCTGCTTCTGAAATCCAGCACTGGAGGTTTGCATGAGGTGAAGTGTAAGGATGTACAAATCAAGATTGACATAGAACTTGAAGCATTGTATCTGTCTCTGGTAGGAAGCCCCGCCGCTGCTGCTGCCCCAAACTAGAGTGGATTTAAGAAAACTGCTATGAATATAAATGTGATCCAAGTAGGGTTCCCCTTATAAAACTGTTCCTAAAAATAACAGCTCTGAAGGCAAATGTCTGCAATGCTTTTGGCAATACTCTCTCAAGCCAGTCTTTATGGCTGCAGCAAAAAAAGGTAAGAAATGGCAAGTCAGATCCAGTTGAGAGAAGAAGCTACTTTAACAAAAAGCTAATAAACAGGCACGTGGCTGAATATATTTACCAAGTAATAGCTCACGTACCCTGCGTCTGAGCAGATGTAGCAGTACAGCTGTAACAAGACTTGCTGACTCTTTTGCTAAAGAATGCCTGCTAGGAGTTTTGGAAGCTGTCAGTCATTCATCAGAACGCTGAGATTACTGTAACTGTGAGACACTAACACCTCTTCAAGCAATACAGATCAATCCCAAGCACGCCGCATGATTTAGAGGTACAACTGTCATAGGGCAGGAACGTGCTACACAGTATCTCAAATATTGTGTTTGTAGCAGATACTGATTGCACAGAATTAACAGAGAAGAGTGCGTGGTTAGAAATGGAAGAGGAAACAGCACTGCTTGCTGGCCCTGGGTAAGAGCTGTTAGTTAGCTACAAAATACAGGCATGACACCACCGTGTGTCGGCTTCAGCTTACTCTGCCTTGTGCATTCTCCTCCTCTCCATAACAACCAGGGCCTCCTGTGAACTGCTGGCTCTGCAGCCAGCCCCTTCCCTTCCCGCAGTGCCTTAGCTTTGCTCATCGAACATTCTGCCGCACAGCGTGCTCTCTCCCCAGGAGGCTGACAGAAAATCGCTTCCCCTTTCCAAGATCAAACACTATGCGTTTTAAAACCCAATTTTGCCTCTCGTCATGGAGTAGCCGAGCTTGGCCTCGTTGTTGATGAAGGACATCAGTCCCACGTAAGTCTCAATCAGAAGAGGCCGCTCCAGCACCAGGACCCCGTTGGCTCTCCCTGGCAGTGGCCACTCCTTGTGAGCTTTCTTCACGGCTTGGATGAGCTGAGTCTTGAAGTTTTCCAGCTGAAAGATGAACAAAAATAAGGATCACCACGACGTTCTCCCCCTTGTTTTAAAAACTGCTACGTTTTCATAGGGAAAGAGTGGCTACAAGTGTCAGGGGTCGACACTAGAGCTCTAGTTGCTGTGAGTCTCACGTTGCATAACAAACTTTACACTCTGACACTTAGTGCCATCTGACATTAGCTATAATTATTTACAAGCAAACAGGAGCTAGATATGTTAAAAGTTTAGCAGTAGCAATCTTAATTTTCTGCTGTTCTCCTGCCATTAACATTGGTGCTGAAGTTAAATCATTGTAACCTTCTATTCCAAAGTGGAAACCTTCTGAGGAGAGCAACCACTGAAAGGAAAAAGAGAGCTACCCAGTGAAGGTTTGTGTTAGCAGCTCTGGGCCGTGCTTCATGAACCAGTAAGAGGGAAAAGTCAGCCCTCTGCCTGCCAGGTAAAAGAAAGCAGGAATGGCATCGAGCTCTGTTTTCTTCTGGGTTTTACAGGACTGTGCACTTCGGAAAGCTTTAGCTTCCTTTCTGTGCAAACCACAAATGGCAAAAACTGCTTCAGCTGAGATGGACAGAGCGGGGAGATGCAGCTTGCAGCTGTGCCTTGGATTTAACCATTTGTTTGATTCACCCAGCCTGCGATCCCAAACGCCTTCCAGGATTCTAGAACAGAGGCGCTGCCCTTACCAGGCAGAGGGATGCGACCTTCTCGTCCACGTCTGCCATCGGGTGCTCGGTGAAGGTGGTGTAGGGGACGTTGACGGACCATGGGTTCCACCGGTTGATGAAGGACGCGCGGCTCTGCTTGTCCCACTGGATGCGGATACCGACTCCTTCTCGCCTGGCGTTGAAGACAGCGGGGTTAATAGGGGACGGCCTCCGTTAGAAGGGCACTGTCTGAAAAAGAGCTGACAGCTGGTAGCTGCGGGGCGAGTTTGGAGCTAGTTCAAGCAAGACAGCAAGCCCCTCATCTCCTAATGAAACCTGAATAACAGCGGACAACGCTGGTGAACAGCAGTAAGAGTTTTCAAGGTTCGTCCCAGGGCGAGGGCTGCCAGCACAAGCTCTGTGCAGTGACAGCCACGCTGCGCCGAGCCCGCATCGACTTACTTGTTCAGGGATCTAGGTGGGAACTCGAACTCTCCCACTGAGATGGTATCAATCGCGTTGAGCACGATCCTGCTGATGTGCTGGCACTGCAGGCCCACGAAGTCGTACTTGCAGATGAGAAGGGACCGGTCGGTGATGAGCACGAGGCGCTCCTTCTCGTTGTTCCAGTGGTCGATCCTGGGAAGGAAACGGAATGTGGAGCTTCAGCTGGCTAGAAACAGGTAACGACTGCCCGCCTGAGCCAAGGGCTGCGCCGGAGAGCAGAGCCCAGTCTAAGCACTGCTCTGTTTCCCATCGTAGCTTTTGCTTTGCACCACCAGGCCTGAGGCGAGGGTGGTTGTCCCAGCTTGGAAATGGTACAACACAGAAAACATGACGACTGCCAACCTCGTTACCGCGCGGAGTAAATTATTAACTGCGTCTGGGCAGGCCCAAGAGAGCAGTGTCTTTCTCCAGGGCTACAGCTGAGTCTGCCCCGTGCCCGGCGCTGCCCGCGGGTACTCACTCGGTCAGCAGCCACACGCTCTCCACGTCCCCGTCCTCCGTGGGCATCACGACGGCGCGGATCTCGCTGACCGCCTGCTCGATGGTGCCGGGCTGCGGGGGGGGGAGGAAAACGAGAGGTGAGCGGAGCGCGGGGCGAGCGGGGCTCGGGGCTCGGCGGGCCGGGCCCTACCCGGAACACGAAGTACTCCTTGAGGCGGCCGGCGCGGCTCGCGGTGCGCACGTTCAGCGGCCGCAGCTTCTGCCGCGGGGGCACCGCGCCGGGGGTGGCGGCGGAGAAAGGCGGCTCGGGCCCCCCCGGCACCAGCAGCGCCGCCGCCCCCGCATCGTCCTCCTCCTCCGGGCCGCCCTCCTCCGGGTCCCGGAGCTGCAGCATCGCGCCGGGAAAGGCCGCGCCGAGCCGGGCTCTGCCGCCTTCCGGGGACGGCAGCGGGAGGGGCCGAGCCGCCCCGCCCCGCCGCGCTCGGGGAGTGATGGGAGAGAGCTGCGGCCCGCGGGGTTCGGCGGGCGGGGGAAGCCGCGAGACGGGGCGGGCGAGCGCGTGGCTTCGTGCGGGTCGCTGCTCGCGGGGCGGGGCCAGCTCCGTCCCGTGCCGGAGGACAGAGTGTGCCGGGCAGCGCCGCGGAGCTGAATCCGCGCGGAGCTGCCGCTGCAGCGGCGCTGGGCTCGGGCTCCGTGCGGGTCCCACCCTCGCAGTGCAGCCGCTGCCGGCACCGCTCTCCTCGCGTCCGTTGGGCTCGGTGCCCGGCACCGGCTCCCGCGTGGCTGCCAAGCGCTGGGAAGGCCCCGCAGCTCTGCGATGCGGGGTTTGCCACGTGCACCTCGGGATGCTCGAGGCCTCCTCGCCTCGCGGCCGTCGTCTCTGGGCGGTCACGTTCTCTCTGCTGCCCTGCACGCCGTCCTGCTGTCCCGGCTTCCAGCTCGCCGTGCCGGCGGAGCAGCGAGGCGCTGGGGTCACCGGCCCCGGAGCTCAGCGTGGAGATGTGGCACTGAGAGACGCGGTCGGGGGGGGGTGGGTTGGGGTCGGACCTGATGGTCTTAGAGGGATTTTTCAACCTTAATGATTCCATGAACCCGGCAGGTAGCTGGGGTGGGCTCAGCTCCCCCAGATGCTCTGGGTGTGCTTTTCCCCGTAGGACAAGGACTGTGGTAGAAGGCAGGCAGTGTTCCCATCCCGTTCCCCAGCTCCTCCAGAACTGCCCATTTTGCACTGTGGGTCTGCGCCTTCCCCACCAGCTTCAGAGTCTCCTTGGGCAGAGGTGGATTCTCTTCTGCTACAGTTCATGGGAAGACCAAATCTCAGTGGGACCTCCCCAGGTGTGCTGGAAAGGGGTGTCTGGGAGCTGACCTTGGGTACTGTGTAAGAACTGGGTTTTTTTGAAGGGAAAAAAGCCAACCTCATTTCTGCTGCTGTTCTGCAGGTCTTCCCCCTCCTCTGGTGGGGCCGGGCACAGCTGTGGGAGGGATTTCTGCCCTTCAGCACAGAGAGAAAGGAGCGAGCATTGAGTGCAGGGAGCTGGCCTGGGGGCACGCGGCTCAGGGACCCCCCCCCGACCCTATGGGGCTGCACAGCGGGACAGGACCCAGCCCCCGTGAACCCCCAGGGGTTCGCCCCGTATCCGGAAGCAGCTGCCAGGAGCAGAAGTCACTGTTTTTCCCCGCGAATGAAGGAAGCAGCACCAGGAGCCAGGTTTACTATTGGCTCCGACGTGTGCTGTGACGGTTTCCCGTGGACTGCACTGAGCTGAGGAAGCACCTGGGGGGGTGGATGTGCTCTGCTGGTGACCCCCAGCAGTAACACTGCAGAGGTGCTGCCATGGAGGCTCCCGTGCTGGCGCTGGTGCTGCTCCTCATGCCGCTGATCTCCTCCCTTGCTGCTGGCACCGAGCTGCAGCCTGGCACGTGAGTAACAGAGAGCACCCGGTGCTGCCCTGGGGCTGGGGGCTGCGTTTCAGAACCGAGGGTGCAGGGAGGTGAGGGGCTGCTCTGTGCTTCTGCTTCGTTGTGTGTTCCAAAAGCGCACAGAGGCGGAGAGAAACTCCAACATCTGCACAGGCTTTGCTTGTGGGAGGCGATGCGCTGCTCTGAGTGGGGAGGAGCACGGTCAGGTTGCAGTCTGCTCATGGCCGAAGTTTAGAAGGGCACAGCTGCTTAATGCGGCCTCAGTTATTCTCTTCCTTCGTTTAACAGCTCGTTCCCGTTAGATTATGAAACAAAAGTTTTGTGTCTTGTTTTTTCAGGTCTCACAAGTTTATTTTGTATATACGTGTGTGTATATATATATATATATATATATCAAACAGCAGTAGCAAAACCAGCCAGCGATGCTCTTCTGCTATTCTGAGCACAAGAGGCAGTGATTGTGCAAACAGTTCAACGCAGCCCTGCGCTTTGCACTGCGCTTTGCACACCTCCTTCCCATCGCTTCTTTCTTTCCCCCCCTCTGCTGTTATTCCAGGGGCACGCAGCCCTTCCTTTTCAATTAGATGTTACAGTTTGCTGTTAATCACTTGGCTGCTTTGGAAAACTTCCTCGGAGTGCAGAAGCCCGGCTGCAAGATCCACTGCTCTTCCCGTCCCCCACCTGCTTTTTGGCCCCACGAAGCAGTTGCAAGCCTGTATGAAATGGCAGCAACAATTCCAATGAAGCATCTTTGACCAGGGGCAGCTTTCAGCCTCGAGTTGAGGAATTCTTCCTGACGTGTAATTGCTGTAATTACTGCTGTGATGATACCCGTGTCGTGGTAATAATGGAGCAAACGGAGTCCATCTTCAAAGAGGACTTTGAAGTGCTTGGTGCCTCGTCTGTGCCACGCCAAAGGCTCTGCTCCCAGCTGTCCCTTCAGCCCTTTCGTGTGGTTGTGGCATCGTAAAGCCCACTGATCTGCACCACGGTTGTCCCCTCCAGGATTTGCCGACAGCTTGTAGAGAAATTGGGATCTGTTTTCTCATCTCTCGGCTGTGCATCCATCTGCTGATTGGCACAGAGGGCTGCTGAGGGTTTCCTCTGCGGGGAGCGATGGCTCACCCTTGTTTAGCTCTGTTTGCAGGAACGTGCAGACAGAACCAAACAGCCAGAGAGAGTTGGGATAAATATTTTCAGTGGCCACGCCAGATATTTGTTGTTGTTCATCTGCTTTTGCTGCGCTGGAACAGTTTTCATGTTCTGCCAACGAAGCTTTTCAAATTCAGCTTCAAAAGTTCTGTCTCCATTCTGATGTTGGTGCACGCACAGCGGGGGGGGAAGAAAGCACGGCTTGTATTTATTTGTGCTCCGGATCCATCCCTGCGCTCCTAACCCAGGAGCCGAGAGCACCCACAGCCCCACTGCACCGCCCCTAGGAACAAATCCCCCATAGCAGCGGGGTGTGGGAAGGAGGTCGGATTTACTGCTGGCTGCTGTTTGCCGTTGCAGGGCCGCGTCCCACGCCGGGTACAGGCGGGTGTACCTGCAGCGCCGCGCCGCGTACCGCTGCTGCAGCGGCTGGGCCCAGCGCCCGGCGGACACCGGCTGCCTGCACCGTGAGTACCCGCTGCCGGGGCTGCGTTCCCTCTGCTAAATGCTATTGAGCATTGAAAGCCGAGTGCAGAGCAGTGATTTCAGTGATGCTGCTGGCGGGAGACCTGGAGAGCTGCGCGCCAACGCTGAGCTCGCGTCGCGTCTCCTTTCCCAGCCCCGCAGCGCTGCCTGTGATGGACGGTGCCGCAGGGCTCGGCGCGCAGCCTTTGCTCTCGCTCCGTGTTTTGGCCCTCAGCAGCCAATTTTGGTGCTGAAAACGATGGTGTGAATGAGGTTTGAAGCAAAGACCCCAAGCTTGGGATGTGTGCGCTCATTGGGGAGATTTCCTGCTCCCTTGTGCTTGCTGTAGCGTAATCCTCCGCAAAGCAGGCAGAAGTGCTTACTTCCCAGCTGTGCGGCTTAGGGTGCGTTCAGATCTGCTCAGGTGAGGCTATGGGCATCTGTATATATGGTGATACACGGTCCCAGGCAGGGAATTGCAGTGGCATTGCCCTCAATCCCCTTTCCAATGGCACATCCCCAGAACACCCCATGCATGTGATGCCCAGCTGGGACCAGCATCCCCAGCCAAGCCATGAGGAAGCCATGGTGGTGCCCAGGTCCTGTGGCTTGAATGTGACGCTGTCCAACAGCGGGCATGCATGGCTAAGGGAGCGGGCTGAGCCCTGGCTAGGAAGATGATGGCTTTGCAGAGCAACATTTCATCACCGCTTCATTAGTTTGAGTGGCTGAGTGCGTGAGCTTCAGTGCTACCTTTGCTTTGCCAAATCTTGGGGAAACATAAAATGTTTGCCGCGTTTCATGAGTTCTAAGAAGTGCATCTGCCTGGCAAAATCACAGCCTTGCTTGTGGCCCTATTGAGGTGCTTTGATTTCAGGAGCCTAATTGAGCGTTCTCTCCCTCCGTGTCCATTTTGCACTTCGCTGGGTGAGAACAGAGAAGCGGGGCTGCTCGGCCTTCCTTGCAGTTTAGCTCCATTTCATTCTCTGGTTCACTCGGAAGGTGCCACACGTTCGGACGGATCGAGAGATGCAGCTTTGTCTGCTTTTGGTTTTTTCCTTACAGATGCCTCCAGTTCCCAAACAAATAACCCATTCTCCAGCACGGTGCGTCGGCTCCTTGCCTTCCTCCTTTAGTTTTGAGTCGGAAACGGAGGGGATAAGGAGTCGGGGGTGCCATTGTTTGAGCTGCAAAACCGCAGTCATCTGCTGTGCCCTTTCTTTGGCCGCTGCTTGGGGAATTTGGGTGTTTGGAGAGGAAACACTTATCACTGCCTGCAGTGACACGCGGCCCCACGTCCCCGTGCTGCCCCATTGCCTTGGCTGCGGGCTGATTGGCGTTGGGAAGCCAAAATTGGGGAGTGTGTGTTTTTCTTTGGAAGCAGAGGAAGACAACGTGGGGGCTCTCCTTGCACCCCGAACCGGACAGCCCAGCAGCATGTGTGTGCACCCACCCTGCCTTCAGCTCGGGGGATTTCCAGCCCAGCCAGAACCCAGCGCCAGTTTTGGAACGACAGCAGCGAGATGCTGTGCTGAACGTTTCACGGTTTTACGGTCCACGAGGCCAATTTAAAATCTGTTTCTGAGATTAAATAGCAGCAATTTTCCTCAGCTGCCAGTTCATTGGACGGATTCCACCATTAATAATACCCAGGCTCAGTGAAGCAGAGCGCTTCTCCTCCTGCAGCCAAGGAGTCGGGACGCTGCTGTTTGCAAGCAGGTTTGGCATCCTGCTGGGGCAGGCGTGTTCCTCCATTGGCAAGCCCCACAAATAAATCAAGGGTGGCTCCAGCCAGCAGAGGGGTTTGTTACAACCACTTGTGGAGCATCCAGCCTTGGTTTGGTTGGGCAGAGCATCCCGTGTGGAGCATCCAGCCATCCATGGAGTGAAGAATCCAGCCTGCCCTGGCTGTCCTGAGCTGAGATTTTCCAGTCCTTGCGTGGTTCTTTCCTCCCAGATGTGCTTAATTTTATGGGACTTCAGTTTCTTGTGGTTAAACCTGCGCACTCAGATGCATGCACTGTGTATAGTTGTGCAGACATTATTTTTTGCGTAATTTAAGTGTTTGTGGGGCCTCTGTAACCCCCTTTATATTCCCATTGGCTGCAAGGACACCTCTTAGACCCTCGGTCTCTATAAACCAGCCAAAAAACTGTTCTGACTGCCAGCAGGTGCTTCTAGTTTGGTGTGTGTGAGTGCACATTAACCTCCTTTCTGTCCCCCCAGCCTCACCAAATAAAATCCCAGCTGCATCTGCAAGTCCTCCACTCGGCACCAGCGCAGCAGGCGGCCCTGCCGTGGGTGCCAAGAAGCCCACGCATGTTAAAATAGGGGATTTTTTTTCTTTTTTTTTTTTTTAAATGAGATCTAAGCGGCTTGCTTGAATGCGGGTGGAGCTCCAAACCAACCCTGGGCTCTCGTGTGCAGGAGCTGTGCAAGAGGCATTGGTGATGGAGGTCGGCGCTGCCGTTCCGCGGCCCTAATCCGATTGTCTGAGATCAAAGGGCCCCGTGGTGCTGTGTGTGCTAATGAAGGAGCAGTGGGACGCTGGGTTCCTTTGCTGTGCCAGCAATGCGGTGTGCAGTGGATGAAGGGGGAGGGTGGGTCTCAAGAATCCAGGGGTACCGTGCCTTTCCTTGCACACCGTCGTGTCCGTGAGCACGTTGCATTTCAGGGCTGCAGAAGCTGAGCTGATGGGCGGCAGATGCACGCAGTCAGGGGATCCCTCATCTCACCTTTGGCTTTCTTATTGGAACTTGTGGATATAATAAGAAACAAGTAGCGGTGACCCCTTCGGTTAGAGATAAAGGAAGCGTGTGTAAATGGCTTTTGTGGCTTGGCAGCAGACTTGCTGAGGACGACATAAAACGTGCTCATTAAACGTCCTTTAAGCAGCACTGCTTTTTGTTTTCGGCAGCGCTGCGGAGGTTCGTCCCACCGTTAATTGCCTGACACCAAACAAGCCGTAATTTGTTATTGTAACTTTTTCCGTGCCTTTCTCTGGGTTTTTGCTCTTGACACCTATTATCCATCTGGGAACAGAAGTGGCTTTTGTCGTGAAATCTAAATAATGAGATCAGTAATCAGCGGTCTTACAGAGACGATCTCGTGCTACAAACTCTACTCCAGCTCTCGAGAGCCCTCCAAAGCGCTTCCCCCCTCGGACACTTTGTAGTATTGACCTTAATTATATTGAGACAAAGGGACGGGGAGAAAGATTATTTTTTCCCAGGAACTCTCCAGTTCTCCAGGACAAACTGTCTGCTGCCATTGTGCGTTAGGAGCCAGGAGAGCAAGCCCCAAAAAGAGCTGCAATTGGCATTAGTGCTGCTCATAAGCCTGAGTTTGCCAAGTGCCTGGAAGGACCGCGGCTCTGACCTGTCACCGCCCGGCGTTCTGCTTCGGAACCTTTTTTTCCTTGAGCATGTAATCCTCTTTGTGGTATTTCCTCGCTCCTGACTCCGTTCCAGCCCCGGAATGGATGTTTGCTGGCAGGAGCCGGCAGCCGACGGCGCTGACCTTTGGAAGATGCTCGGTGGAGGATTCCTGCTGAACAGAGTGTGGCTCTTGTCGCTCCTCACTCATGTGAGTTAGCTTCAATACCTGAGTGTCAGACCAACTCTTCCAGGACCTAGAGCTCTCGAGTCTTACTTCAACAGTGGAGCGTTCTCCTCTGTCATTGCTGCTCCTGAAAATGTGCTGTCAAGCCTTAGCTGCCCAGCAGAGCATTCTGTGGCAGGGTGTTATCAGTGTCCATTCAGTGCCACGAGTCATATTCTGACCTCTCACTGATCCTTAAGTGGTCCTGCCAACGAGGCCGTCAGCTGGAGGAGCTCAATGCAAGCAGCTGGGGGATGTGGGTGTTGGTTGGGATGGGCTCTTTGGGGGACCCATCAAGTCGCTGATTTTGGAGCATTTTGCCTAAGAACAGCAGAGAATTGGCCTAAGGAGGGATGCTCAGCGGATAGGCTTTGTGTGGATTCTCCTGCTCCTATTGTGTTTACAGTTGAATTTGCTTTATTTATGCTTGTATGTAACAACATCTTGACAAATCGCTCCCATGTGTTTTTAGGGCAGCGCTGATTGCTGGTGGCTCGGGCTGCTGCTTTGTCTTCAAGCATAAATCGTGGGGCTTGTGTTGTTTGCACTGTTAGAGGGAAGTGTCTGAGCACTGTATCAGACCACGTCCTCCTTCTGGGGAAAGACCAAAGCCAATGACTGAGAATTTGGGGGCAAATCTCACCTGCGTTTACAGGGGGGAAAAAACTCACCAGAATTCTCCTTTGCGGACGCAGTATTACGGATCAGGAGTGATGATGGTGGGGGAGAGCACCATGCATGGACTCAGCAGACGCAGCCTGAGCTCACGGAGCTGAGGTCGCTTCAGAGGGCTGGAAACTTTGGAGGAAGCCTCTGCAGCTCCATTAGAGCAGGAATAGGGGGGTTCTTTCCCGTGGGAGTCACCCGTGAAAGACAGCGTTGGCTGCAGAGTGGGGAGGGAAAAACCCCCTCCAACACTGGCACGTTTGTTGGGCTCCCCAGGGGAAGCTGCCAAGCGCACCGCGTTTTGATGTTGCATCCATTATATAGGAGTGTCAAGGAAGAATGCTCTCGGTTGTAGAGAGGTATTTATAGACTGAGAGGAAAAGCCAAGGCTTATGGCAGAGCTCAGAGGCTGCTGCTGCTCTCGTTGCTGGCTCACTGACTGTTCTTTCCTCTCTTTGAAGATCCATCATGCAGCATCTTTTGTCCGAGGTCCCGGAGAGCCGCGCGTCCTGGGACTGGGAGCGCCCTGTGCTTTATTTACGGATGCTTCCAGGGGAAGGAAACCTCGTTAACGCTTTGATCAATCCAAGCTCTAACGTTTCTGACAGCGTTGTTTGCAGAGTGGAACTGCGATGCTTATTTATACAAAACATGAAGGCAGGAGTCGCCCCTTTCTCTCCCTGTTCTCGTGGGGCCGTGGCTCGGGCCGTGTCTGCTTGTAGGAAGGATGGCTGTAGGAAGGATGCTTGTAGGAAGGATGGCTGTAGGAAGGATGCTTGTAGGAAGGATGGCTGCACGTGGCACCTGGCAGTGTCTGCCCACGCTGGCGACCACGAGCAGCTCCCAGCAGGGCCGTGCATGAGAGTGCTGCCAGCTCTTTGATGGAAACAGGAAGGACTGGAACGGATGGAGTTGCTTCCCAGTTGGTTGAAAGCACGCTCCGGTGTTTCAGAAGCAGTCAGGGAGCGCTGAGCCCAGGCAGGCGCGTCAGCACGGTTTGATGAGGATAAAGAGAATGGAAGTGATTAATTACAGGCTAATCAGACAAGCCTTGAGTCCTTGGGGAGCGGGAAGCCAGCACCCAGGGAGGTGACCCTTTGTGCTGGCTGATGAGAAACCAGAGGGCACGGTGCCTTTGCACAGAGCTTTTCCATGGAGCCCCTTTGCATGGATGGAGGCAGCTGTTAGCAGGAGTTAAGAGTTTGTTTGCTCCTGCTCATGGGTTCATGGGAGGGCAGGTACAAAGAGCTGCGGGTACTGTGCTTTCTGTAGGACAGAGGATGGATGAGAGGCAGCAGGGGAGGTTTGGGTTGGATATTAGGAACAGTTTGTTCTCCAGGGGAGAGGTGATGCGTTGGCACAGGCTGCCCAGGGAGCTGGGGGTCACCGTCCTTGGAGGTTTCTAACGTGGAGAATGTGGCATTTGGGGACGTGGTCTGTGGGCACGGTGAGGGTGGGTTTGAGTTGAACTCAATGGTCTTAGCGGCCTTTCCCAACTTGAATTCAATGCTCCTATGTCGTTCTGAGCCAGTGGCAATGGCATAAGTAATTTCTCAGGCCTGCGTGAGAAGAGGGAGTTCGATGCTGCTTCTCGTGATCGCATCGCCCTTCTCCAGCTCTGTTGTTCGCTGGCGATCCGGCTGGTTCCTCGTGACCCGACGTGAAGCAGTTGCTGTTCGGATCACCCCCACCCCGAGCCGCTCCCGTGGCTCCGCCGAGGCCGCTCCGTTGCCGGCAGAGGGCGGCCGCGTCCCGGCCGTGTCCCCGCGGTGTCCCCGCAGCAGAGCACGGCCCAGGCCGGGAGCAGACGGGAGCCGGGAGCTCCGACAGCGCTCGGTGAGAGCAAGAAACACGACATGGATCCTCAGTAGCGGGAGGAAATGCGCAGAGCACGGTGTGGCTGAAGCACGCGCTTCTGGCAAAGCTGCAGCTCACTGCTCTTCCATCCAGCTCCATGCCTTGGAACGGCATCGCCTCCATTTTTCTACTTTCTTTTGAGAAGGAAATGCAAGAAGTGCAGCTTCTCAAGTGCAAATACATGCGCCTTGCTTACTGCCAAGCGTCAGGAGTTTGCCAGCAGCCGATTCATCTTTTTGCAACCTCCCCATCTATTTCACACGTCCGACTGAAGCGCAGCGTTTCCTGACCCGGCGTTGATCTTGGTTTGTAACTGGAAAATAAAGGTTGGCCAAGCCTCGGTGCAGCCCCTGCTCCTGGTGCTGTTCTGGGTGCAGGCTCCGTCCCAGCCCGCCCCGTCCCCGCTGTTCGTGCTCTGTGTGGAGCTGGGATTTGGGGCTGTTGTTGGGGCCACGCAGCCGGCTGACGAGCTGCGCATCGGGAGCCTTGGCAGCACGCACAGCCTGTTTTGTGGGACTAATTAAAGTAGCTGTCGTGTCTGTTGGTGAGGTGTGAAAATGCTTGGATGGAAAGCATCTCCAGTGCTCGCTAAGAGCTTCCAGATGGGCTTTGGGGTGAGAGTGCCGCTTCGGTCAGAAGAGAAATGGGGGGCAGAGCCGTGTGTCAGCGCAGGGACGCTGCCGCTCCCTGGCCCCACCGCGCTGCTTTGTTAATTCCCAGAAACGAGCTTTCAAACGATGACGCTGACTGAAGGTGACAGAGGGAGCAGGAGCTCGGCGGCAACATCTGTCCCACGAAACAGCGGCTTGTTTCCCATCCCATCGTATGAAACGAATTGACTCATTGTCTTCTGCTTAAATCTGGTGTCACCTGGGGGTGTTCTATTTCTGCTGCACCCTTGGGTGTGTGAAAGAGGGAAAGCCTGGCCTGGATGCAAGTGAAGTTTTCAAGCTGAGGTCCTGAGTCTCTCGGGGTCGTGTCTTTTATTGCTCCAACAGATGACTCTTACCCTTCGGAGCTGGTCGCATCACCTCGTTCCCCATCTTTTACACTAAATCTCCTGTTTTCAGACAAGGGTGAAAGAGCGTGTAAAACACCAGATGGGATTTGTGTTAGTAAATACAAGCTGCACATCGTGGACTGCTCTGCTCCTGCAGCTTGAACCGGTGCTGTCCTGCAGACCAGAAACCCAAAGCCTGTGCATTCCCTACGGCAGCGCTGAGCGTTCCCGCTGCCCCATTTGGGACCGTCACGTCTTCGTGGTGGCCTTCTCACTTATTTCAGCATTGGCTGGCTTAGCAGAAGTCCAAAAGAATTCCCAGCCATTAACAGAAATGACCGACAAACTGGGAAAGAGCCATTGCTGTGGATACCGGTTTGGACATCAGAAAATTCTGTAGAAGAATGTCCCTTTCTTGCCAATTTGGTACATTTGTCATGTTTTGTTGAAAATAACTGAGAAGTATTTCCTGGCTCCGTCCCGCGGCAGGGATGTGTGAACCAAACAGCTCTGCCCTTATCTTCGCCAAGCTGAAATATTTTCGGTTTCCCCCGAGCTCCCCGGGCGGGGATTAGCTCCTCGGCTGATTAAGGGCGTCGGGATTTTGGTGGAAACAAACAGCCCTTTGTTCCCCCCCCCACCCCTTTTTGTTTTTAGGGGAGGCCCCACCGGGACTTTCTTAGCAGAAGCGCTGGTGGTGCTTGACCAGAGCCAAGCTGGGGCTGGGCTGTGCAGAGCCTGGTGAGCTGCTTGGATGCGATGGCAAACGGAGACACCCACACATGGCACCTCGGAGGAGCAGGGCCCCCTCGCTCCGACCCACGAAGCAGCAGCGGCGTTTGGCTCCGCGCTCTGTTTTCCCTTCTGAGCTAGCAGTATTATATTTAGAAAGCAAATCCTCCGTGGATTTATTCAGTCCTGGGCTTCTCTGCTCATGCTACCAGGAAAGGAGCCAACTAGCTCCCGTGCCCGGCTGGGCGCTGTCTGACGAGCTCGCTTAACGCCGCCACCGAGTCCCTGGGTGGCACCAGCTCCCATCTGTGCTCACTTGGTTTGAACCCGAGCTCGTGAGCTGCAGTGAGCGCATTTCGTCTGATCCGAGCTCTCAGCTGATTCACCATGACCAGGGCCGTGCTGATTCAGGTGCCCGCAGAGCGTGGCCGCTTTGTTGGCTGTGGCTCGTAGCTACAAGCAGCACCACTCAAGCATTTCTGCATTCCTCATTCCGTCTGTAGCAGAGGAGCTGTCTGAAGGGGCTTGGGTGGGTGATGCTTTTTTGTTTCACTCCAACCACAGAGGTACAGGCAGCCCCAGGGAGCAGTTCTGCCTCTGTGCCATCTCCTCGAGCTGCTATTATGGGATATTTTCTGATACGGACCTGAAGGCTGCGGAAGCCTTTCCTAGACCCATCAGCCAACACCAGGTCACACTGAAGTCCCATCCCAGGGATGGGAGCTCGTGTTTGCAGCAGCATTAAGTCCTTCCTCATCCTGGGCCATCACCCCAAGCTTTACTCCTTTGCCTTCAACGTTCCCGATTTGCTGTAGGGGTTTCTGGATTGCTTTTGTGTTCTCTCTATGGCTGTTCCCTTTTCAGTGGAGAACAGTCAGAAGAAACCCGGTTCAGGCTCTGGGT
Source organism: Numida meleagris (assembly GCF_002078875.1). Lineage (NCBI taxonomy): Eukaryota > Metazoa > Chordata > Aves > Galliformes > Numididae > Numida > Numida meleagris. Next base: position 1,041,826 of record NC_034428.1, read on the forward strand.
GGTTCTGGATGAGTGAGGTTCAGCCAGTTGTGCTCACCCGAGTTCACCGACCCATGTCTGTGTGTGGAGTGAACTGAAGGCACCTCAGCACTTAGCACGCGGTTGGACTACGAAGTCCCGCATCTTCAGCTGTACTTTGTTTGGGTTCTTGCAAGAATTTAGTAAGGCCAAGACTGGATCAGAATGGAATTCCACGGGGATGGCCCAGGCACTGTGTACAGAACCCCTCTGATGCTGCTGGTCCCCCAGCTAGGAAGCCAGCACGACCTGCTGCTGCTGGCAGTGTGCTGCCATCTCCAGCCACCGCCTCGTACCTCATCAGCCGCAGTAAATTAGGTGAGGAGGAAGCTCGGGCTGGCTCAGACCTGGCCAAGCATAACTTAGGTCATAAGTTTCTGTTCAAGCCTGAAGTGCTCTCGGTACACGTGCCGTCCCGCGGAGCCGCTCGGCAAAGCCTTGCATGACTTTTTTAATAGCAGCGTAAGGAAATAGGAGACGGAACGAGTTTGTCACATCATTTGTTGAGCAGCAGCAGCTCCCATAGCGCTTCTGTCAGCGGGATGTAAGTGGGGTCTGCGTGGGGAGCTGCGCCCGGCCAGGAGGGGCTCCCAGGTCCTGGGGGTGGGGGAAGGGTTCTCTGGTTCGTGTTTGCAGCCAGGGAGCCGCATTCCAAGCAAGGATCATTTTGTATTGACAGCATCCTCATAACATTGCTGGCATGAGGGAGGCTGCCCAAAGCGTTTCTCGCAGTTTTGTGGCATCGCTGCACGTCAGCACCACCAGAAGCATTCGCAGGAAAAGCGTCAGCGCTGCTGGAACATCCCTGCTGGAAGGGTGCTCCAAGGAGGGGTGCTCCAAGGAGGGGTGCTCCAAGGAGGGGTGCTCCAAGGAGGGGTGCTCCAAGGAGGGGTGCTCCAAGGAGGGACTGGGGGCAGCGACGACAAGCTGTGACATCGGGGGGGGCTGGTCGGTCACCGGGCGCTCCGTGGTGCCCTGGGAGCTGCCCCCCGCGTGGATCCATCGGTTTGGGAGCACTCGTGGCCAGAGCCCACCATCCTTCCCAGCACCCCTCCTGAACTCGGCTCCTCTCCGTGCTCCGGAACCGTGCGTGGAATGCCGCTCATGGCAGCTTCAACCGCAAGTTTTAATTTGGAATTTTACTACAGCCAAATCAGACTTCTAAAAGCGGCGGCCCTGCTCTCTCACCGTCCCCCCCCCCCGCCGCCCCGGCTCAACCCCACGAGTTCATTGTTTCAAACCATTCCAGGAGCTAAGTGAGCCTTCTGAGCTCGCCTACTGGAAAACGCAGCGAGCTCTTCTTGCTTCGTGAAAAAGGTGAAACGAAATTCTGGGATCCGCGTTACAGGAGACGGGGTGGATTTCTCCGTAGAGCGGCTCCTCAGCTGAGCTCCGCTTTGTCCATGAAGGCTTTTTAGTTTCAAGGAAGGTGCGGGGAAGCTCTGCACGCCGCGGCAGCTTCCCCAGGTGCACGTTGTTAGCGGGTGGTGGGGGCTGATTGCCTAACAGCGAGCACCTGGGCTGGGGGGCAGCATCAGCACTTCGGCGTGGGTTAGAGCGCAGGGACCGGGCAGGCGACGATGCCACCTGGGCTGGATTGCTGTCACCTGGGCAGCGGGCTGCCTGCTGGGCACCCACGTCCATTCGTCTGTCTGTCCGTCCGTCCGTCCGTCTGTCCGTCCGTTCTCGCAGGCAGCCTCCCGGGCTGCTCCGCCGTCCGCACGCCGCCGTGAGCCCCCGCCCCGGCTCCCCGCCAGCCCCTGCTCTTCCCCCCCCCCCCCCCCCCTCCCCCCGAGGAATGCCGTGTCCCGGCGGCTGCAGGCGGCGCGGGGCCGGGGGCGGCGCTTCCCGGAGCGGCCCTCACCTGCGGGGGGCGGCGGAGCGGAGCGGAGCGTGCCCCGCGCACAGCCCCGCACTGAGCCCCTCCCGCTCGCTGCGCCTTTGTGGGGTTTTCTGTTGTTATTTCCCCTCTTTTTTTTTTTTTTTTTTTTTTTTGGCTCCTGCAGCCCGACACCGTTCCTCCCCTAACTTGCTGCAGGACCGCACTTCGTGCAGTCGTTTCAGGGTTTTTTTTTGTTTTTGTTTTTTTTCTTTTTTGCCCTTCCGTTTTACCTCTTTAACTTCCCAGCATGGGGCAGGAGCACTTTCGGATGCTGCTGTGGTGCTTTGGCTTTTTGGGTGGCATCCCCGGTGCTGCCGGCAATCACTACCGTTACCAATGGAGGAGCTGCTACCCCTGTTACCTGGGGCGTGCGGGATACGGCGTTGGCCACACCGAGATGCGAGCAGGTACGTGCTGGGCTCAGCCCCTGGTGGGTTTGTGCTGCCCTGGGGGTGGGTAGCGGGGGGTCGGGTGCTGCCCCGATTAGGGTGGGTAGCTGAGCCCCCAGGTGGGACCCTGGGCTGGCAGCAGTTACGTTTGCATCCCGGTGACCGTGCTTGTGTAGCAGCTTGGATTCTTATAGTCATGCTCTGGCAGATGCATTCTGAAAAGTGATTTTGGGAAGGGGGTGGGGGTTAGAAGGGAGAGTTGCTTTCTATCGGTTGCTGTACGGCTACGTGGCTTGGTTTAGCACGTTGGAAAGTTGGGTATTTGTGTGATGGTCAGAGGAGGTATTGAGTGAGGGGTCTGCAAGCGCTCCTACATCTGCCTCCTCGTCTCTGTGTGCTCAGCAGCAGGCAGGGGTTGAGGCTGCCTAAAGATGCTGGAAATAATAGAGAATATGTGAAGCCTGCAGAGGGCTTTGGATGCTTGTGAGTAGTGCGGGTATCAAGGAATGCGTTGTCTTATTGTGAGATAATCCCAATAAATAAACGCCCCAAGCTGTCAAGCATAAAAGCGATCTCAGTGCGTGTGCGAGATGTGGCTGAGCTCAGGAAATGGGGAGTTGTTACTGTTTGGAGATCAGACCACAGAATCGCAGAGCTCACATTGCAGCTGGTGCCTCCATCCCCAACTACATTAGTTGGTGTGGTTTCTCCAAGGCACTCAAGCTTTGCCTGGGATACAAACTTCTGATCCCAAAAGCAAAGTGAGCCTGATGAGCTGCAGTAGGGGCATCTCGTGGGCAGCCTGCTTGTGCAAACAGGGAATGAAGAGGTGCTTTGTGTAATGGCGGTGCGTATAATTGGAGTCTTGAGTGCTTTAAAGTCTGTTCTGTGTACACACAGCACTCTGCTGGATCCCTCCATTGGTGTCGAGTGGCTAATTGCAGTGCTGTGGATTATGCCCTCGTGCAGCCAACCTGGAAAGGAGAGATCATTACTCTCTGCTGGGGTCGTATGTGAAATCATCGCACCTGGAGGCCCCTATTCCCTCTGTGATCCTACAAAGCACAGCAGAACCCAGCACAGCTGTGTGCTCTCCTTTGGTTCTGTGGCTTGCAGCAGGCTGCCGGTGCCTTTGGTTTGGGCACCAAGGATGCTGCCCGTGTTCCCTGCCACGTGCTCGTACAGCCTGTGCGTGGGGTTGTGTTCCATCCCAATGGCGGAGAAGTGGGATAAAGTGGAGCTGAGAAGAAGGGTTTGAGCAGATGAGCGTAGCAGCAAGTTGGGAACCGGCCGCTGGCTTGTTGTTACGTGCTCCTCCGTCCCACCCTGAGTAATGTGCAATTATCGGCACCATCAGGAGACTGAAATGTGAGCATGGCTCGTAGGGGAGGGCTGCGCTTGAAGGCTAAAAGAGGTGAGGTGAGGACAAAGGCAGCGTTGGAGGCAAGGTAGCTGCTGGTCCTTGGCTGTTGTCAGAGCATCTGCTCCTGAAGTGTCCTTGGAAACTTCTGCTGCTGCAGTTGGTGCAGGTGTTGTGTGCGGATGAGCTACCAGCACCTCCGCTCTGTGTAGGAGCAGCTGCTATGAAAGTCCAGCAGGCCTGGAGCAGCCCCGTGGAGTTCAGGTTTGGGGTTTTTCCCCCTGGCACAGGGCTGTGTCCCATTGCTGAGCACCCCAGTGTGGTTGGGATCTCTCCTTCCAGCCTCACCGCTTGGTGAAACCGCTGAAAGCAGCTCTAACAAACTGGTACTGAGAAGATAAAGCAGCCGAATCCCACACGGGCTCATCTTGATGGATTTTAATTAACCATTTCCCTGCAGCCCGGCTCTGTAATCAGGCTAATTGCCGCAGGGTTTACAATCTGCTTAGCTGGAGAGCAAACCCTCGCGGCGTATCGGCTGCCTCTGCCTGCAGCTGGGATTCCTCTCCTCCTCCTCAGCCTCTGGCAGGAGATAAGCTGCCTCCCAGCAAAGCGCTCGGGAATTTGCAGAGCTGCCGTGGCTGTGTTGCTGCTTTCCTTCCCCTAACGCAGCGCTGCTGTTCGGGATCAATCTCGGCGCTGCCCCACCAGGGAGCTGTGTGTGGTTGGGCTGTGCAGCTCTGCAGCCCCTGCACTCTGCAGCCCTTCCCCTGCCATCCCGTGGCTGCTCTGTGGGCTTGGAAGGAGCGCTCCCATTAAGGGACTCTGAGAGCATCAGCTGCTGCCTCGCCGCGCCCGTGTCCATGCAGACAGCAGCGTGAGCTGCTGTATCCTTACACAGCCCGGGGTTTTCCTAACCCTGTGCCAGGTTCTGCTTCCAGCACTCGCTGTGTTTGGTTTTGGCACTGCTGCTGCCCTGCCAGCGCTGGCTGGTGCTGTGCTCCCGGCGGGGCTGCTCACTGCTCACTGCCCGCTCAGGGGACGAGTCTGCGTGCTTCTCGCTGCCCTTCCTCGGCATGCTAATTCCAAGCAGGTTTTGTCAGTTCTCCAATAGGAAAATCGCTTCGGCACGTCATGAACCGCATCGCGTGGAGTGGAGTGCTGCCATCTCCGTGCTCCCAGTGCTTTGTGCCAATGCAACGTGACCCACGTGGGTGCACAGTCCCTGTCCCCATGCAACCCAGTGCCATCGGTTTTTGGCTTCAGGTTGGAGTTGAAGGGAAGTGGTAGAATGTTCCCTGGAATTCAGACCAAAGAACTTTGTTACTCCACGTACAAATTACCCAGGCCTCAGTTTTTGTGGTCTTGAGCAAACTCAGAATGGAAAATGTTGGTCCCCAATAGAATGAACGCCGACCTGCACAGCTCCACAGCCTGCACCTCGCACACCCGCTGTCCGTGCGTGCAGAAATTCTGCTCCCGTGCTGATTCTTTGACTCTTTCCATCACATATTGGGTCTCCATTGAGCTTTACATTTCTTCTCAGCTCTGGAAATGAATCCTAGTATTTAAAGGCAATGTAAGAGCTGTGAAAATCTGGCCAGCATTTGGCAGAAGGATTTTCTGGCACAGAGGCTGCCTTTTGTTCAAGGGCACGTGGGCTGAACAATAGGGACAGACACATGGAGCTCTGCTGGGAGGGGCTGGGAGCTGCAGTTGGGCTTCTCACCTTTGGGCACTGATCCTTGCTCCATTCGCTTTGCATCCTTCCCCCTCCCTGCAGCCCTTAGCATTAGGTGGTGGCTCTCGCCATTCAGGTCAGAAATGGACCATCCATTTGTGGTCCAGATGGAGGGATCTGCCTTCAACAGAGAGCAAGGGGATGCAGAACACCGCTAAACCTGCAGCCTTCAGGACGGGTGGCTCTGGGGAAGTGCTGCAGCAGCGTGCTCATTGATCCTCTGGAGACATGGTGGTGTGCCTCCATCTGGGAAAAGGGACTGCTGGAAGTTGAGCAAGAGAAAGGATGGTTTACACTGATTGACAAACAAGATGCATTTTTTTCAGATTGCATGCTTGTCCTTGAAATCTCTTAAATTGCTTGGCTGCTTAAACTTGATGGAAATAGCAACGCTGTTCCTGATGCATTCATTCCTCAAATCTGGAGTCACTCAGCAGAGGATAAATAATTCTGACTTCAGATACTGTCGTGCCCACTTCTCTGACATTCTTTTCCTTTCCTTCTGCAGATGTTGATGAGTGCCAGGTCCACAACGGGGGATGCCAGCACAGATGTGTGAACACCCTGGGATCCTATTACTGCGAGTGCAAGCCGGGCTTTCGCCTGCACACAGATGGCAGAACCTGCATTGGTCAGTCAAAGATTTTTGTGTTTCTTGGGAATGCCTGACTCTTCATAGCCCTCCTCATACCTGGAGGTGCATGCTGTTGTATGCAGAGTGGTTGACGTTGGCTTACACTCTTGCATCATGGCCCCTTTCCCAGGTAACAGTGATAGGATGAGAGGGAATGGCCACAAGTTGCTCCAGGGGAGGTTTGGGTTGGGTACAAGGAAACATTTCTTCTCCAGAAGAGTGGAGAAGTATTGGAACAGGCTGCCCTGGGAGGTGGTGGAGTCTCCATCCATGGAGGTGTTCAGTGTGTGGATGTAGCACCTGGGGACGTGGTCCCGTGGACGTGGTGGGGGTGGGTTGGGGTTGGACTTGATGCTGGCACGGCTCATCCAGAGCAGCAGAGCTGCACCAAACACTGATGGCTTTTGTTCTTGGCACTTTTGCGACAGAAATACACATCTGTGTGTGTCTGTGCCCTGCTGTCAGCACGGCTCGGTGCTGGCCCATTAGGGCAGGGGTGTTGAGGGATGGAAATAAACATCTTCTTCCTGTAAAAGTTCAGAAGAGAGCCATGGATCAGCAGTTGTTCCCCTGCCCAAAGCTCGGCGCGGTGCTGGGATGGCTGCAGGGCTGGCTCGTGCCTGGCCCCGTTGTAGTTGGTGTTGCAGACGGTAAAGGAAGGCGCAGTGCAGGGGATAAACCAGCACAATCTTTCAGCAGTTCCACAGGCACCTGTAAAATGGGGTTGTTAGGGGTGTGCTGTGGGTCTGCTCAGCACCTTTCGTTGTCTGCAGCGCAAAGTCCTGCATTGCCTTTGTTGTTCCATTATAGTGGATCTCTGATGACTTTAGTACAGAAGAGAGGGGAGGAAAACGGAGCCGACATTTCTGCTGAAAGTGAGATAGAGCAAAAAGAGCCATTGGACGTCCTGAAATCACCCCTCTTTATCAGAACCACATGGCAGGAGGCAGCGAGCTGACATCTTTGGGCCTTCTCCACGGTTCCAGCGTGGGGGAGGGACTCCAGGGCCAAAGCAGAGAGCTCAATCTGAGCCCGTTGCTTGTGTTGGCCAGCAGAAGGGCGAGATGGTCTGCATTAACACAGCGTGGCTCTGGAAACTGTCTGAGGTTGGAATAAATCGGGTCGGGATTACGTGGCGGAGCCCTCTCCGCATTAGGAGCGTTCGGATGAAGAAATCTCGACTTTAGCAGGGCTTTATATCGTGCCATAGGGATTTGTGTGAGCTTGGTCCTACGTGATGGGATCCCACTGGGGTGGGGAGGCAGGGTGATGGGGATGGGAACGTGGGGATCCTGCAGCAGAGCAGTGGGTGCCTCCATCCTGCAGTGCATGCACCTTTGTGCCACCCTGTGTCCCGGGTGCAGGTCCAGCAGCGCTCAGCCCTGCAGACGATGAAACCTCATCTGCGGAAAATCTGTCTGAGCTCTAATTACAAAAAGCTGCGTGATGCGCAGGATGACACTGGGTTTGGCAGCGGCGTCGCAGAAAAGCTGAGCTTAGGGAAAGCATCTGGGAATGGAAATATTTTTAGAGCGGTTCTGTAAACAAAGGAAGAAAAGGAGCAGTAATTAGAACAAGGGCTGAGGGCTGCGCCGTGCCAGGAGCCGGCTGGGAGACCCCGAGCACATGGAGCAGCACCCAAAGCGCCGCCGGCGTGTTTCGTTTGTTGTGCCTCGTTATTCCTGCTCTGAAATGGGATTTGTTCCTCCTGCAGCAAAACTGAGCGCCCTGACCTATGCTCTGTGCTGCTCCCTGCTTGTCCCCGTGTGCCACGTACAACATGAGCGTGCTGGCAGGGCTGTGCTGCTGCTCCCGTTACCCTTGGTGCCATGTGGAGCACGTGGGCTCTTGCTCACTGCCTGCAAGCTGGGAGCGTGAGGCTCCAATGGGGTCACTGGGCTCTGGGAATGCATTCCCTAAAGGCAACCTAAGGGGAATTTTGGTGTCCTTGTGTCTAAGTTACCCTGCCTTACAGCATCTCCATCATCATCCTCTGCTTAAGTCGTGTTGTGGAGAAGAATCTGAGCTTTGGGTTTTTCCACTCTTATAAATGTCTTCCAAAAGTATGCAAAGAGTGCAGTTATTCAGACTGCAAATTCATGGGATCACTGCATCCTGGGAGGTTGTTTTAGATGTAAGATGTGTTGGCTGGTTATAGATCGGCCAAGTATTTTTCCCCATAAGGAAAAATTTTGGCAGGCTTCGGCATTGTTTTACTTCTTTTATTTAAAAAAAAAAAAAGGCACTCCAAGCGCAGCTCCATTATTTATGGATGTTTTTGAATGTACATTATTAAACACTTAAATATAGCAGAAATGTTCGATGGCCACCCATCTCTGCCCTGTAGGTCTGACCCTTAGCTCTGCAGTCACCTCAAATACTTCTGCTGTCTCCTTCCAAATGGATTAAAGGAAGCAGGGAAGTAACACAGACTGCTCGTTCTCACTCCAGCCCTGCACTGTGTATGGCAACGCTGTGACCCTATGAAGTCATATTTATTCCCCAGAATGCCTGGTTGGTTAATCAAAGGCATGCAAAGGGAAGCTAGCTGTTTGATAGCACAGATAGAGGGCTGCATGTACCTGACCTAAAAGCAATACAAGTGCAAGGCTGACGCTTCATTTCATCTGTCAGCTGCTTTTTTTTCCCCTTCAACATGCCCCTTTGGCCCTAGTTCTGTCAGCTCAAAACTCTTTGTAGGAGCTGACCCTTGCATGTGATGGTCACCATCAGACTCAGGCTGCAGTGGTGCAGGAGCCATCGGTGCCTGCTCAGCATCAGGGCTCCTCTGCAGGGGCCTGGCTTCACCGTGGGACCTTCAGCTTCCTTATAGGGTTTCTCAGAGTCAGGGTCGTCTCCCACTGGTTAGGTGCTGGTGCTCTGGGTGTGACAAAGCTGCTGCTCCTGCACTGCTGCAGCACTTATGGCTGCAAGGTCTGCCCATCTCCAGCTGCACTTCACCCCTTGGGTGCTTATCCTGCAGAGCAGTCTGGGACTATAAAAGAGTGGGAAGGAAAACGCTATTTAAAGCTGATTAATCATAGTAAGCTCCTAAAGAGGGGGGGGAAGAAAAGCCAATCCACATCTTTGGCCCTAAGACGTGTTTTGGGCTGTAACCTAGGCAAACCCTCTGTTTTCTGCCTGTTTGAAATCCTCTGGGCCTTGCACAAGCACCCCAGCAAGGCTGCAGGCGGGCAGGGAGCCTGCTCCCATTCCTGTGCCCCGCTCTGCCAGGAGGGAGCTGCTCTGCCCCTGCACTGCAAGCAAGTGCACCCAGCTTGACCTTCCTGCAGCAGGCTCCCAGGATGGGACGTGTCACACCAGGTCAAAGCGAGGACACGCGGGAGGGCACACGAAAACGCTTCCCCTTGAACGCTCCCAGAAGAAGCGATGGTGCCTGCATGGCCTCGCCTCGTGTAATTGCTGTCTTTTGCACGGCTCGGAGCCAGGAACCTAATTTCCCATGTTGTTTTGTGACAATAAAATTGGACCACGGCTGAGTGCAGCTCTCGGAGCAGCCATGCAGTGCAATGAGCGGCGGCGTTGCGCTCGCCCCGTCTGAGCCAAGCCGTGAGGTCTTAGCTTTCCTGTAGCAGCAATGCGCCGTTAGCCCACCTTGAAAACTCCCACAGCTTTCCAGCTGCAAGCCCTGTGACGGCGCTTTGGGATGATGTTTCTTGTGCTTCCCACCCCAGCGCTGAACTCGTGCGCGGTGAACAACGGCGGCTGTGAGCACGACTGCGTGCAGCTGACGCCCAACCAGCACCAGTGCCGCTGCCGCCGGCAGTACCGGCTGCGGGAGGACGGCCGGCGCTGCGCCCGTGAGTGCTGGGCCGAGGGGGAGGGATGGCAGCCCTGCATCCTGGGGCTCCGTGGGTCATCGCTTCTTCTCTCTGCCCCAGCACGGAGCCCCTGCGCTGAGAGGAACGGGGGCTGCACGCAGCTCTGCCGCGATGTCCGGGGAGCAGCGCGCTGCGAGTGCCACCCCGGCTACCGGCTGGGCCCCGACGGCAGAGCCTGCCAAGGTGAGCTCCCGTGGGGCTGAGCGGCGTTCCCGCTGCTTGGGGAGTCGGTGGGGCGATGCCGAGGGATGCGCCGTCAACGTTCTTCTAAGGCCGCTGCTCTTCCCGGTTTTTCCCCTTTGCAGATGTGGATGAGTGCTCGGCCGGGCTGGCCGCGTGCGCGCACCGCTGCCTGAACACCCACGGCTCCTTCGCGTGCGCCTGCAACCCGGGCTACGAGCTGGGCGCGGACGGCAGGCAGTGCTACCGTGAGTGCCGCGGTGGGATGGGAGCTCTGAGGGTCAGAAGAGGGGAAAAAAAGGGGGGGGAGGAGGGGTCCTGCTGATGGAGAGCGCTTGGATATCGCCTGCTGAGAGCGGGCCGAGTCACAGCAAGCTCCATGGGCAATGGTCAGGGCTGTTGGCTTCTCCCAGCAAGAGAACTCATCCTCAGCTTTGAAGTTACCATGGCAGCGGTTTACTCGGAGCTGCTTGGCTCCACACGGGCCAAGTCCCGCTCTTGGGGACTGCGCTGGATGAGTTTGGTTTGGTCAGCTGTAGATGCGTAACCGAAGGAGGAATTGAGCTAATGATGTGATCGCATCTGCTCCCATCAGGAAGAGAAATAAACACGATTCTGTTCGAGAGTGAGCCAGATTGCCATATGCCTTTGTTCAGCCAAAGCACATCAGCAGAGAGAGCCTGAAGCAATTCAGAGCAATGCAAAGAGCTAGGTGCTGTTGGCATCTCTCTTCCTAAGGGCATGGCTGATCTCACGCTGCGTGTTCTGTAGAACAAAATCCCATAGCTCAGTTTCGGTAGCATCCACCCTCGCCTGTTGGGTGTTCTTGGATGAGCACGCGCTTTTGGCAGGTTTCTTCCCTGCAAAGCCCTGGCTGGCCACATCTTAGTAGGGAAGGAGAAAACATTCATCTTTCGAAATCTGGAAGTTAGCTTTCCGCCGTGGCACAGCTTTTGTTTTCTACATGCACAGACCCACTGGGGAGCACCGAGCTCCTCTTCTTTCATCTTTCTTGGGCCTGAATGCACCAAAACCTCAAGAATGTCCTTGTAGGCGGCAGCTATTTTTCTGAGGTTCAAAACTGACTCAGAGCTCCACGGTACTTTTAGTCTAAGGAAGCTTCATTGGCTAGCCTGGAGTTTACAAGAACTTTGCCTAGCTACGGAGATGCGTGGCTGCTCTTGGTGCTTGCCCCTTGCATTGGGACGTGTCAGTCGCTGCCTTTCCTGGCTGCAGGCGTCTGGATGTTCACAAATCTCAGCTGCTCCTGTTCCCAGCTGGCATCTGAACAGCTCTGTGCTGGGAAGGCAGAGCCAGCTCCGGTTGGCAGCACATCCCGCAGCTGGTCAGGAATGGGAGCAGCGCTGTCTGCAGTCTGCTTCATCTCAGCCTGACCGTGAGCCTGTCCCCGAGGGGCTCCATGGGGTTATTTTTGTGCAGCCCTTCCCAGCCCAGCATCTGTTCCCATCCCTTCCCTGCACGCTGCTCAGCGGGGCCGTGTACCAAAAGCAGACGCAAGGAGCATGTGCCTACGGCGCTGGGCACTGACAGCGTGCCTTCTGCAGGGATAGAGATGGAGATTGTGAACAGCTGTGAGACCGACAACGGTGGCTGCTCCCACGTGTGCCACCACAGCAGCGCCGGCCCCATCTGCTCCTGTAACTCGGGCTACCAGCTGCAGGATGACCAGAAGACGTGCACTGGTAAGGCGAGGCTCGCTCCTTGCTTTTGCAAATCTATGCCAAGCTACGAGGAACCCCATGTATTAGCTGCCATGTGCATACATACCACGAGGCTGGATGGAATGCAATGGAGCAAAGTTAACAACTGCAGTTACCTCTGCAGGTACTGACACCCAGCACCTTTTGGTTTTATTTAGACATCAACGAATGCGAGGACGGCTCTCACTGCTGCATGCAGGACTGCTACAACTACCCTGGGGGCTACGAGTGTGCCTGCCACGCCGGGTACCGGCTGCACGCCGGCGGCTGTGCCTGCGATGGTGAGCAGGGTGCAGGCAGCGCGGTGCTCTGCTGCTGGGGCTGCGTGTTCTGTCCTTGCTCCTGCAGGTTGACAGCCGTCCCTTGGGCCAGCACAGCTATGGGGCTTTGAATTCAGCGACTTCAAGTCGGGCAGTCTCACAGTTGCTCCGGGTCTGAGTGCAGCAGTAATTCATGTGCATCGTTTTTTCAGTGTTGGAGTGAGCGTTGCCTGTAATTTCCATCTTTGAGGAGTTAGAGGCAAATACAAGCATCCGTATAAAACACAGCTAACCTGGGGACAAATGCAAGCTTTAACAAGGAGAAGTTGTTCTGCATGGTTGTGAGCAGCCAGGCTCCTCTTTGAGTTGCTCCCAGCTCATCCCACTTATGGAGCCATGCAATCACTGGGGTTGGAAGGGGCCCTTAAAGGCCATCTGGTCCCACCCCCCTGCAGCGAGCAGAGGCTCTCCATCACTTGGGCATTCTCCCTCAGCTTTTAGAGCCAGTTGCTTTGTGTACCCAGTGAGGGATGCTGCCACCTGCTGCTGTCCCCTTTGTGTTCTAGACGTGGATGAGTGCTCCTCCAACAACGGCGGCTGTGAGTACACGTGCCAGAACCAGGTGGGATCCTTCCAGTGTGGCTGTCCTGCTGGGTACAAGCTGGATGGAGACCGGAGGGGCTGCGTCCGTAAGTGCTGTGTGCTGAGCACCCTGTGCCCATCCCCCTCCAGCAGCACCGCAGAAACAACCTGCACCATCAGGAGCATCAGAGTGCCTGCCCTGCCCAGCCCTGAGGCTTTGTAGGCTGTGCAGCCCCTGCTGCAAGTGCCACGCTTAGCCTGGTGGCGTGGCTTTTAGCCCCGTGGAGGAAGGGAACCAGTATCTGTAGCTGATGTGTGCTCATTCCAAAAGTAGACCACGCTGCAGTGCATCCCTTAGTTTTGTTGGGTGGGCAGCCTGCCCCCAGACAAGCCAGCAAGTTGGAAAATCCGAGTGGGAAGGAATGAATCACTGCTGGAGAGATGAGTGCTGAAGCAGATGCACCAACCCCGTACTGACGTTCTGGTTTCCCTTTGTCGTGGCAGAGGTTCTGCCCCATTCCCCACCCTCAGATGGGCTCTTTTCCATTTTCTCCCCATGACTTTGTGGTTTCGGTGGCTGCTCCCCCAGCCGTACAGGACCCGGTGGAAGCCCTGGATGCTCGGCGTCCCATCATCCGCCCCATCCCACACGTCGCCATCCTGCGGGACGAGCTCGCCCAGCTCTTCAGCGACGACTACGAAGAGGAGGAGGAAGAGATGGAAGCAAGAGGAGAGCACACGCTTTCGGAAAAATTCGGTGGGTGTTTCGTGGCTGCGGTCCTTCTGCTTGGAAGCCTCCAGATTTAATTGTGGGTGCTGGGTTTGCGCTTTGTGCACGCACCGGCAGCTGCAGGCTGTAACGTTGGGGGTGCTGGGGGCGGTCCTGGGGAGTGCATCTCACTGTAGTGTCTCATTGCAGTCTGCCTGGATAACACCTTTGGCCACGACTGCAGCCTGACATGTGAGGACTGCCAGAACGGGGGCACGTGCAACGCAGAGGGAACTGGCTGTGAGTGCCCGGCCGGCTGGAGCGGGCTGCTCTGCAACCAGAGTGAGTGATGCTGCACGTGGGCCCTAATGCATCTCATTCAGTGGTCAAACCCACGGGTGTGCGTGCTGTTAAATCCGTGCCCTCTGTCCCGCAGCCTGCCCGCCTGGAACCTTCGGCAAGAACTGCAGCCAGCTCTGCCTCTGCCAGAACGGGGGCACCTGCGAGCCCAGCACCGGCACCTGCCGCTGCCCGCCCGGCGTGGCTGGGATCCACTGCGAGGACGGTGAGAGCCCTTGGGCAGAAACAGCCACGTTCCATCAGTATTTTTCCCTTGCTAAAGCTGCGAGCATCGCTGTCAGATGTTCCTGATGCGCTGCTTTGGAGCCTTCCGTGTTTGCTGGTGTTGGTCCCCCCATGTCTGAGGGTGTTCCTCGCTCCCAAAGAGTTAAAATCGGGAGGGACACAGAAGCAGTGAGACAATGAGGGTTAGGACCATAAGGAAGCTATTACTGAAGGAGCAGAATATAAAGGAAGGCAGGAGATAGCTGGAGCTCTTCTTTCTGTAGGAAGGAGGTGGTTGAGGGGTGTAGAGAGAAAACAGGAAGGTGAGATGAAAGCACACTGTGCTGTGCTGTGCTGCACCAGGTGGCATTTCCTGCCCTGCTGTCACCTGGGGAGGGCTGTGCTGCCTGGCACAGCGCTGCTGCAGTGTTGTGCTGACACGGTGCACTGTCTGTGTGCTTCACGTGTGGAGGACTCAGTTCTGAGCTGGTGCAGGGAATCCCATTGCCCCATTGGCCTTTATGAGAGACCCTGGCACGTTCCTGGTCGGGCAGTCCATCCCTCACTGCACCCTGTGCCTCGGTTCATTTGTGATGCTGCACACTCTGATTTTGGGATGTGCCTTTCCCGCCAGACACAAACCGCCTCGCCCTCCCTCTCTATCACCAGGGTGCCCGAAAGGATTTTTTGGGAAGCAGTGCAGGAAAAAATGCAACTGCGCCAACCGAGGCCGCTGCCATCGGATCTACGGAGCGTGCCTGTGCGATCCTGGCTTGTACGGGCGGTACTGCCACTTGGGTACGGCTCCGTTCCGGGGCGCGCGCTGCCCTCGGGCTGGGTGCCCTAACAGAATGGTCACTGCTGCCCTGCCCCTGCAGCGTGCCCCAGGTGGGCGTTCGGCCCCGGCTGCTCCGAGGAGTGCGTCTGCGTGCAGCCCAACACGCAGGACTGCGACAAGCGGGACGGCTCCTGCCGCTGCAAGCCCGGCTACCGCGGTGCGCGCTGCGAGAGCGGTGAGTGTCCTGATGGATGCCACCGGGGCAGCCCAGCTCTGTCCTCCTGAGACCTCCGTGCCTCTTGCTTGCCTAGATTAGGAACTAAACGCGCTGTCAGAGGCGGTGTAGTGATGTTAAGCTTGCAGACCCAATGCTCTCCTTGCTTCCAGAGTGTGAGCCCGGGCGCTATGGGGAGGGCTGCAAGAAGAAGTGCAGCTGCTCTCCGGACACGCGGTGCGACCACATCACCGGGCGGTGCTGGAAGGAGTGTCCCCAGGGCTACCACGGGGAGAACTGCGACCAAGGTGAGGCCATGTGGGGGCCGTGGGGTTGGACGTGGCTTCCAGTGAGCTGACAGCGGGATCTCTTAGAGGGGAGGCAGGGTTCTCATGCATAGAGGTCCTTATTCAGAAAAGGAAGGCAAGCTCTTGCTGCATCCTGCCCCGTGGGCATCCCTGCTGTTGTAGATGAAGGTGACAGATACGCATCTGTCTTTTTTCCTCCCTTTGAAATCCTTTTACTTCCAGACCATCAGTCCCCAGGAGAATGGCACCGTGCTTCCCTTTTCTTTTTCCCCTGCTGAAGTTCTGTTTGATCTGCAAGTGGCGAATTTTGTACTTCGTGCACATTAGGACTTAAACTTCTGCCTCTGTATGAACTTCCCAGCGCGGTTCCTCTCACTGAGCTCCGTGCTCACCCTCCCTGCCTTCCCACTGCTGCCAAATGGGGCAGCTTAGCTTCTGCTGTAAGAACCCCAAGCCTGTGGGTGGTAGATTCTTGCATCCCGTATTGCATCCGTTCATTCCTGAAGGGCTTTCCCTCTGCAGCACTGCAGCTCCCGGCTGCTCTGCTGAGGATATTTGTTAAAAAGAATAAGAAAGGAGCTCGAGTCTGTGGGGGGAGGGGGGCGGGGGGGGGCGAGTCACAGGAAATAACACAAATATTTGTACAGAAATAGGAGGCTTTGGGCTGTTGTTGGGACCTGGAAATGATTAAAGGGTGAAGACAAACATCTGCCATCAATTAGCGCAGAGCAGGAATAACAAAAACTCCACTGTGCCACTTGAAATTGACGAGCGAGGGTGCTTTTTCCTGCGCTAATTGTGAGTGCTGCTGCACGTGTATCTGCCAGGGCCTTGTAGGAACAAAAAAGCCCGCGAGCGTGGTGTGCGTCTGGGGGCTCGGAGGGGTCTGCAGGAGCTCGGGGGCCCTCGTGCAGCTCCGTAACCCGCAGCTCTCGCTGCTGTCTGCTTGCAGAGTGCCCGGCGGGGCGGTTCGGGGCCGGCTGCCTGCTGCTGTGCTCCTGTGGCGGGGCTCCCTGCGACGCGGTCAGCGGGCAGTGCTCGTGTGCACCGGGATGGACAGGGCACGACTGCGCCCAAGGTGAGCGCTCCTCGTGCCGTGTGACAGCAGCTGGAAGCCGTGAGCGGTGTGTAGGTGTCCCGCTCCTAACAGGCTGCACGCTGTGAGCTGGCCCCGGCCCTGCAGCGTCTCAGCAGCGCTCAGCCCTCGGCCACTTGCATCCCTGCACAGCTCCTGCAGGGTGACGGTGGCTCCCAGGACAGGATGCTTTGCCAGGAGCACCGCTCCCCAGCAGTAGATGTGAATCTCAAGTTGAGACGAAGGCCCTGGCAGGCTAGCACTTACTGAGGGCTGTTTATAAAACAAACACGGTGATGTTGTCCTTACTGCTAGCCCTGTATTCCCAAACAAAAGCGTATGAACTAGATAGGGAATGCAGTACCACGCACAAGAAGTTAGACATCCCACCTTGCCCTTTTGGTTGCCAGCTCTTTGCATGGGGGTCTTGCAGCCTCTTGTCCCTGTCTGAGGGCACGGAGCCCCTTGGTGTGCTCTCAGGGCTCACTCCCAATCTCTGGGGCTGTGCTACTGCTGCTGCCAGAGGAACAAGCCCAGCTCCAGTCCCAAGCTGGCAGCCCTCGCCCTGCTCTGTGCTGCTTACCAGAGGCACTGAGCTGCCCCTGCTCTCTCTTATTTGCTACAGCTTGCCCAGAGGGTCGCTGGGGCCTCGGCTGCCAGGAGCTGTGTCCTGAGTGTGCCAACAATGGCAGCTGTGACCCCGCCACGGGAGTGTGTGTGTGCCCACCGGGCTTCACGGGCAGCCGCTGCCAGGATGGTGAGCACTGGGTCATGGTGGTGAGCGTTGGGTCGTGGTGAGCATCATAGAACGGTGGGTCCATGATGGTGAGCGTTGGGGTCATGGTGAGCGTTGGGTCCACGATGGTGAGCACTGGGGTTGTGATGAGCATTGGGGAGGTAGTGAGTGCTGGATCCGTGATGGTGAGCGTTGGGTCATGGTGAATGCTGGATCCGTGATGGTGAGTGTTGGGTCATGATGAGTGCTGTGCCCCGGGCTCACCGCAGAGTTGCAGCCTGTGTCCCTGCATTGCAGCGTGCCCACCCGGCTGGTTCGGCCAGGACTGCCAGCAGAGCTGCAGCTGCGGGAACGAGGGACATTGCCATCCCGTGACGGGGACGTGCAGCTGTGCGCCCGGCTGGACGGGCCACGACTGCCGGAGGGGTACGCTGCCTGCGCTCATCGTGCATCGCTCACAGGAGACCCTGAGCTGTGCGGTGCGAGGCTGGGGCTGGCTGCTTTGCCATCCCTGTGCCGTGCCTGTGTTGCAGCCTGTGCCGCGGGGCGCTGGGGCCCGGGCTGTGCCAACGTCTGCGAGTGCAGCGGCAGCGCCGGGAGCTGCGACGCGGTGACGGGGCGGTGCGCCTGCAATCCCGGCTACACCGGCGTCCGCTGCGAGGAGCGTGAGTGTGCGCTGGGTTTGGGTGCGGGTTTGTTTCCCCGAGCCCTGCGGGAAGGGCTGGTGCCGTGGCAGTGGAAATTCCATCCCCGCATGCTGTCCTGGTGGGTGCATGGGCACATCTGTGAGCAGCGGATCCCCGTATTAAACACGAGGTGGCCGCATCCTCTCCCTTCCCTCCCAACCTGAGCTCCCACTGTTGCACAGCCTCCCAAGGGCGGCTCCTCAGTGCTCTTTGCTCTCTCCCCAGGGTGCCCAGCAGGACGGTTCGGGGCGGGCTGCCAGCACCGCTGCCAGTGCGAGCAAGGGGCCGCGTGCGACCACGTCAGCGGGGCATGCACGTGTGCTGCGGGTTGGCGGGGGACCTTCTGCGAGCACCGTGTGTACCCCAGGGCGCAAAGCGATCCTTGGGTGTTTGCACACCCACTGCCTGCCCACAGAACCCTTCCGTTCTTCTTACAGACCCTCTGGGCTGTTTGCTTTGTTCCCTACAGCCTGTCCGGATGGATTTTATGGCATTGAGTGTCAGCACGCCTGCAACTGCCAGAATGGAGCCCGCTGTGACCACGTCACCGGGCAGTGCCACTGCCACCCAGGCTGGACTGGGCCCCACTGCAGCGAGGGTGAGTGTCCCCAGGGCAGGATCTGACCCCATGTGATGCACACAGCTTTGCTCTTGCTCTGACTTTGGGTGTGCAGAACAGTTCCCTTAGCTTGTGCTGGGTTCCCTGTGGTGTGGTTCAGTTCACGTCCTTTTTTTTTTTTTGCTGGTGTTTTTGCTGCTGAGAACAGCAGAGCCCCACACCCCGCGTCTGATGGCACTGAACTGAGGCACTGAAATGCAGATGGAGCCGTTGCCATCCCGACATCTGTTTCCATGTGCCACGCAGTGCCCGGTTCTGGCCGGGCTCTGAATTCTGCGTGCCAAGAGGGGCAGTGCTGTGTGCTGCATCTATTTAGGTGCCAAGGAGGAAATACCAAATCTCTCCAGAGAGGCTCTATTCTTACACGGCTCTTAGCCAAGCTTTGCAGACTGAAACGGTTCAAAGGTGCTTTGGAGCTGGACTGCCCAGCGGTGATCTGGAGCAGACCCAGCCTTACAGACCCTTTTGGAAAGGGTCCTGTGTTTGGGGGCTGCTCCTGAAGGCTGTGCCTGAGCACGTTGCTGCTGGATCTGATGAGGGCTGCTCACTGATCCCAGCTGCAGACAGAAAGCACTGTGGACGGGACTGGACGATGCCACGCATGCCTGCTGCTAACAGTTGTGTCTCTCGTGCAGCATGCCCACAGGGCAGGTTCGGTGAGGGCTGCAGCCAGGTGTGCAGCTGCTCCAACAAGGCCACGTGTGACCATGTCACTGGCCGCTGTCTGTGCGCTGCTGGCTGGACGGGACCCACGTGCCAGCAAGGTAACGTGCCCGGCCTAGCTGTGGGTGTTAGAAATGCCATTGCATGGGATGGGCTGTGGTTTTCAACGGGGGTGGCAGATCCAAAACCCTGAGACAGATGATAGCAAGGCACAGGGTGAGGGCTTGGCTGCTCGCTGCAGCGCCTCCGGGCACAGCTCAGTGCAATTGAGCACGAGAGCATTATTCATGTGCTTAAGTGGCTTTTTGTGCTGATGCTTGCCATGGCTGCTGCCCTCACCCAGTGTTTTTTGGGCTATGTGCCACCACCAGAGCTGAGACGTTTCTGGGAGATCAGGCAGCCCAGTGGGGTGTATAAATTCAGTGTCCCTATTAGTGGTGGTGGGGGCTCAGAAGGCACCGAATGTCTTTCCATTCCTTTGATGTGTGCTCTATGTGAGGCTATTTGTTCCAGCAGTGCCCAGTCTGCTTTAATTACAGCCATCGCCTCCAGCCACAGGGCTTCCTCCTGCACTCCATTACTCAGCTCAGCACTGGGTTGGGGAGAAGAAGGGTGCTTTTAGGGTTTGGTTTCAAGTTCAGGGGATTTGGGATCCTCAGTCTATGCCCTCCCGTCCCTGGGCATGCTGCTGGGGGCTCAGCTTTGCCTTTAGCACACACCTGGTGCGGATTTCTAATTGATTGCCTTTTGGTTTGGTTTCCCCACAGCATGCCCAGAGGGTTTCTATGGGACGGGCTGCCACCAGCACTGCCTGTGCCAGAACGGGGGGACGTGCGACCCCGCCACGGGGCACTGCGCCTGCCCCGTGGGATGGACCGGGCTGGCCTGTGAGCTGGGTAAGGACATGGCCAGCAGCATCAGGATGTGGGCTCTGCCAGCAGCCGGTCCCGTTTTGGGGTGGTTTGCCTTTGGGGTGACAGCTCTGCCCTGTGCTCTCTCCTAGCGTGTGCCGAGGGCCATAGGGATGGCTGCGGGCAGCGCTGCGCCTGCCTCAACGGGGGGGTCTGCGACCCACAGGGACAGTGCCACTGCCCACCTGGGTGGAGCGGGACCGCCTGCGAGAGCTGTGAGTGGGGCAGGGGGTGTGGGGGTGTGGGAGGGGGGGCTGCTCGGTGCAGAGCTGAACGTCTGGGTTGCAGCAGCTGGAAGGCTTGGGGGGTGCCACGGTTTTGGTGTAAGTGATGTGGTTTTGGGGTGGGTGCCCCGGTCTGGGGGTTGTTGCCATGCTTTTGGGATGGGTGCTGTGGCTTTGGGACGGGTACCGTGGCTTGGAGGTAGTTGCCATGGTTTTAAGGTAAAATTTCATGAGGGCTGAAAAGCACTTGGGTTTGGGCTCCTGCTCCTCCCAATCCCCACTGCCCTCACTGCTTTGCATGGACCAGCAACCCGCTGTGAGAGTTGCGCTGGTGCTGCTCCGCGTTCTTTCACGCAGCAGCGGTGAAGTTCATTCACAGAGCAGACATGAACGCTGAGTTCCCACATTTTTGCAGCTGTAGTGCTGACTTCTGGCTCGTGCTGGTACTGCAGATACTCAGTTTGCAGCTGCTTTAGGTACTTCTATGCCAGCAGCAGCAAAGTGAAGAAATTGCAGCCATGTGTTCTGCCTGCAGCCGCCTCTCGTTAAACAGTGCTGGTCCTTCTAAAAACCTTTGGTGCAGTTGATTGTTACGCACCAACTTAAGCTTGATTCTGTTTGCACGAGGGCTTGGCCTTGCAGCTATCAGGTGTGCAGTGAAAGAAGCCCCCCCCCGTCCCTTTTTTATTGCCTAACCGATCACCTCTCCCTGCCTGCACCCCAAGCCTGTCCCGAGGGGCACTTTGGGGCGGGCTGCCAGGAGCGCTGTGACTGCGGGGACAAAGGGCTGTGCCACCCCATCACCGGCGCCTGCCGGTGCCCCCCTGGCCGGAGGGGCCGACGCTGCGAGAAAGGTGAGGTGGCATTGGGGTCCTGGCTCCCGCGGGTTGGGGACACGCTGCCAATGTCCCCCGTGTCCCCGCAGCCTGCCTGCCCGGAGCGTTTGGGAAGAGCTGTGCCGGCCGCTGCGCCTGCCCCCCCGGAGCGCCCTGCGACCACGTCACCGGGCGGTGCAGCTGCCCACCGGGCTTCAGCGGAGCCGGGTGTGAGACACGTGGGTACCCGCAGCGCTGCCGGGGGCTTTGGGGGCAGCGGGGTCATGCCATGGGTACTGGAGTAGACAGAGGGCTGCGCGTGCGTTGCTCAGCTGGGGGACTGGGGTGGGTTTGCGATGTGGTTGCATGCTGGGAGGGGGGTGTGCAGAGATACCGTGCCCCTCTCCCTGCAGCCTGCCCGCCCGGCACCTTTGGGGAGCGCTGCGCCCAGCGCTGCCGCTGCGCGGGACCCAGCCAGGACTGCCACCCCGTCACCGGTGCCTGCGTCTGCGCACCCGGCCGCCATGGGCCTGACTGCGAGCTGGGTGAGCCCGGCGCCCTGGGTGGGTGGGTGCCTTGCTCTCACCTCGCTGGGCACCGATGTGATTGCTGCTTTGCTGTGCAGAGTGCCCGGCGGGTTGGTACGGCCCCGGCTGCGAGCGGCCGTGTGAGTGCAAGAACGGGGCCCGGTGTGAGCGCACCACGGGGACGTGCCACTGCCCGGCAGGATACATCGGGGCTGACTGCGGCGTTGGTGAGTGCACGGGGATAGGGAATGGTGGCACAGTGATGGCTCCTGGTCTCCCTGCTTTGCTGTGTGCTGCGGGAGGGCAGCTGCAGCGGGTCTCACTTGCTGTCTTAGCAATGGAAACGCGGTCTTGCACCATTTGTGGAGTGCCAAAATGATGTCTCCACAACGCACCGTCAGCTTTTGCATCCTGCCATCGGGGTATGGCTGCCTCTCTGCTTCTCCAGCAGAGGGAAATGCAAAAGCTCTGCCCTGCAAGCACAGTCTGCAGGCGCTGCGGTGATGAAGGCAGCTGAGGGTGTCCCTCCCACCAGCGTGTCCCACCGGCCACTATGGTACAGACTGCGCGCAGCTGTGTGCCTGCGGGGAGGGGGCCACGTGCCACCACGTCACCGGGGACTGCCTGTGCCCACCGGGAAGAGTCGGTCCCACTTGTGAGCAAGGTAACTGCGAGCTGCAGGGGAGAGGGCCCAGGAGGGAACCTGTTTCCTGCCGTGCCCAGCTCCGTGCCCTGTCCTGCAGGCTGCCGGCCGCAGCAGTACGGGGTGGGCTGCCAGCAGCCTTGCTCCTGCCGGAACGGAGGGCTGTGCAACGCCACCGATGGCTCCTGCACCTGCGGCCTGGGATGGACCGGGAAATCCTGCGAGTTAGGTAAAGCTGCTCCGTGCACACAGCCCAGCCTGCTTGGTGGCTGACTGCCCGCTGAGCTGCCCCACTGTGCCCCACAGAGTGCCCACCCGGCAGCTTTGGTGCCGGCTGCCAGCTGCGCTGTGCCTGCTGGCACAATGCCACCTGCGACCGCGCCACCGGTGCCTGCCGCTGCCCCCCGGGACGCTACGGGGCCCTGTGTGAGCACGGTGAGCTGTGGGGATGAGGGGGTGGGTGGGAGCAGGGGGCCCATGGGTGCCACGGGGAGCTCCCTGCCCTTGTGTTCTCAGCCAGCTCCAAAGAGTCCGTTGTGCCCTGCGTGGGTGAAAGCAGAGAACAGCTCTGTACTTCCTTCTGGATGCTCTGCAGCAAGACCATGGTGGCCCTGCTGGCCCTGTGCTTACAGTGTGCTCCCTTCCAGGTTGTCCCCCAGGTTTCCATGGGCCCGACTGCCAGCAGCACTGTGACTGCGCCCATGGAGCTGCCTGCGACCCGGCCACCGGGCGCTGCCTCTGCCCTGCAGGGTTGCGGGGTCCCCGCTGCCAGGAAGGTACCGTGCCCCCAATCCCCCCTCCCTGCCGTGGCCCGGAGCCATGAGGCACAGCCCTGCCCCTGTCCTGTCCCAAACCAGGCTGCGAGGACGGGATGTACGGCGAGGGATGCCGGCAGCGCTGTGACTGCGTGGGGGACGTGCCCTGTGACCCCACCACGGGGCACTGCCTCTGTCCTCCGGGAAAAACTGGCCCCCAGTGTGACACAGGTGAGGACGGGGAGTGAGGTGAGCAGGGAAATGCAAGGGACATGGAGGGAGTGGATCAAAATACAGCCCTGAGATGGATGCTCTTGTTGGAGCTGATGTCTCATGGAAGAGCGCTATTTTGTGTGCATCCCCATGGAGAGAAGATGACCCTACCCAAACTGTGCCCAACCCAGATCCTCCCCTGCCACATTGGGGCAGTGGAGCGATCCGATCCCCTCTGCCCCACAGCGTGCCCCCCAAACCGCTACGGCCCCGACTGCGCTCTCACCTGCACCTGTGCCAGCAGCGCCCAGTGCAGTGCCCGGACCGGCCAGTGCCACTGCCAGCACGGCTCCATGGGCCCCTCGTGCCGGGAAGGTGAGCACAGCCCTGCACTACGCCGGCCCTGCACCCTCCCTGCAGCACCAGGGCTGAGCGCTGTCCCCTTCTCCTCCAGCTGTCCCTTCCCAGGTGCCCACCAGGTCCCCAGCGCTGCAGGGGATGGAGCACTAGGTCCTGCCACCGCCGCAGGGCCCTGCACAAGTACACGACCCAGCTGGAGGACTTGTTCCTGAGCCACTCAAGTGACAAACAGCTCATGGCAGAGGGGAGCTGGGTGCTGCCTGGGCTGGACACAGGCTGCAGGACTGCTGGGAGGCTGCTGGCCTTCACCTCCGGGTTCTGGGTGCTGGGGTTGGAGGGACAGGGTTGGCATTACGGTTGAGAATAGGTATTTATTCAAAAAATATTTATGGCAAGCTGTACCACCACAGTGCAGGAGCTCTGCAGAGCTGCCACCTGTAGGACAGAGGAGCTGCAGTGCCTGATCCAGACATGGATGCATTCACACAATGGCGTGGGTGTCCACGGCCCCACACTGGTGGTGGCACAGGACCTGGTCCTGAGTGCATGGGGATGGCCCCATCCTGCCCTGGGCACCACAGGGGCCCAAGAACTGTTTCCTCTCTGGATGGAATTTCTTTTAGTCTGTAAATAACTTACATTTGTTTTTTTTTTTTACTGATTAATTCTTTTCTTATTTCTTCCATGATAGTTTTCATTTCGTTTCGTTTTGCATTAGATATCATTATTGTGAGGAAATAATGTTAATATAAGCAGGCAGTGAAGGACCAAAATGGTGTAACTGAGGTTGTGTGTTGTATGACGGAGGAGCAGAGAGAGGTGGTGATGTTCCACTGGCATTCACCTGAGCTTTCTGTTTATTCCCTTGGTGGGCTGGGAAGCCTTGGAGCACTGTGCCTTTCTCAGCAGAGAACGTGGAAACTCCAGTTTTCAGACCATCGTTGTTTTTTACTGTTTCTTGCTGCTTTTTTTTTCATGTAGCACTTACTTGTCTCTCTCTTAGAAGCCCATCTCCTCTAATTTAGCACTGATTAACAATTTTAATTCTTCCACAGCTGATAGAAATAAACAGACAGCCTCACCGACCTTCTGTTCACCTTGTCTCTTCCATTCAGTTGGCTACACATGAATATTGCAGCCTGATGTCGATTTCTATCAGCTCCTGAGACACATCCACCACAAAGGAGCAAAGACACAGCTGAAAGATGGAGCTTTCTGCTGAGTGTTAGCAATGGGGAACACCTGGCTCCTTGGAGGGAGCCCACTGCTGCATTTTGGGCAAGGAGGAGGACACGTGTCTCAGTAGGAGCCAAGAATTTATTGTTGGTCTCCTTAATCCTTTGGCAGTTTGATGCAAACGGAGACATCACAGCACCTCTCCCATTGTGAACAGACCTGAGCTGCTCGGCGGCCTCAGCACTGTTCCCTGCCCTGCCCCTGGTCCTTAACCACTCCTTGGTGCTGAGTTCTGGGGCAAAGCCAGCTCTGCATGGGACAAGGTGGCCCTAATGCTTGGCCAAAAGGACCTGGATGCCAGGTCCTGTGTTAATTAACAGCCATCACCACTGCTACCACAACCAGTCCCTGCCAACCAAACTCAGGAATGAAGGCTCTCCTGCTCACTCCTCAGGGGAGGCTCAGTCTGCAGAGCTCTGGGGATCCCATTGGGCCAGGTTACACGTTGGTCTCGATGCGGAGCCGCTCCATCCGGCGCACGTTGCACTCCACAGCCACGCGGCTGGTGATGGGCCGAGCACAGGCCTGGGGGAACCAGCCCCGCTCGCCGTCCCGCAGCCGCTCCCCCCAGCACCAGCCTGGGAGGAGAACGGGGCGTGAGCAGACCCCGGGAAGTGCCCAGGGGAGGAGGCCTCAGGGCTTCTGGGGCTCCATCAGCTTCCAGGCCCAATACTGTGGGCTACGGGCATGCAGCTCACCCCCTGCGACGCTGTGGAAGATCCACCGAGGCTCTGCCCCACCCCCATAGGCCCCACTCACCATCCTCCTCGCCCAGCACCAGCACCACGTCGGCCTGCTGCAGGGAAATCTCGTCCGCCTGCTTGGCCATGTAGGCCCGGGTGATCTCCACTTGGCTCAGGTCTGCAGGGAAGGACAGAATTGGGTGAGAAGGTGGGATTAGTGCACCCCAGGCTGAGCAGGAGCCCACACCAACCAACATGCTGGCCCCATGGCCCCTACCTCCGCGGGGAGTGCTGTCAGGCTGCTCTCGCTCTCGGTGCATCAGCGCCGTGACCCAGCGTGCCCGGTCACTCCTGGCCAAGGGAAAACCAACGTGACCAGGAAGGCCATGGATGGCATAATGCTGCTGGCAGCAAGGCAGAGGCCTTCCCCTAGGGATGGAGGCTTTCACTACTCACAGAGTCTCAGCTGACAGCAGCACCTCCTCGCGCCGGCCCTCGCTGTCCCGCTCCATCACCACGCGCAGCAGGTGCCCGCCCGGCCGGCTGGGAGGGGGGGACGGCGGCTCCGTGGTCTCCATCTTCTCCACCGAGACTTGGTCCAGCGTGGCATAGTTCATGACGGTGTAGCTCTCCTCACTGCAGCAGGGACAGAAGGGGCTTCTCAGAGCTTCCTCCCCGCACGGCATCGCCCTCAAGTGGGCTTCACCCACTGGGGTTGGGCCGTTCATAAGAAACACCTCCATCATGGCCAGCTTTGAGGTGCTGCCCAAGGCTGCCTGGGGAAGTGAGACATCAACCCACCAGTCCTGTGCCAGAGGAAGGCCCTGAGCTGTACCTTTTCTTCTTGGTGATGATCAGGACATCGTTGAAGAGGAAGAGGTGGCAGACCCTGCCGGAGCCCTTCCGGAAGATTCCTCCCTCCTCGGAGGAGAGCAGGTAGAGCTCGCCTCGCTTCAGCAGCCAGCGGGAGGCAGAGATCAGGGGAAAAGGCTGCAACAGAGAAAAGCTGAAGGAGCATTTGTCTCACACACGGTAGGTAAAAACAGCAAAACAGCTCAGATTAGACCCCCCAGGTCCATTGGATGGCAACACCACCCACACAACAATAGGCCACTACTCCAGCTCAGCCCCAGCACCATGCATCCTCACCTTCTTCTTCCCGAACTCCAGCTGCGTCTGCAGGGTGTACAGCTGCTCTGTCCTCTCCATTGCACGAGCTCCGTCGTTGCAGTTCTTAACCAGCTGGAAAAACACACAGGAGAATGGGAGGATGGCAGAAATGCAGCAAGGATGGTACAGGTGCTGCTGGCGAAGGGCCCCAGTGAGATAAGTAAGAGTTGTAGTGCACTCACCTCCACGGCGGTTCTGAGGCCAGGAGAGCGCCAGTGGAAGATACAGTGAAGAGAAGGACAAAGGATGGGCCAAAGAGGAATGAAGAAAAGAGGACAAAGAGGAGGAAAAAACACCATCAAGTGAAAAAAAGGGAGAAGATGTGTACATCCCACAGCTCTTTCAAGTGAGAAATGGCAAGTGAACCGATGTGAGAAGGAAAAATAAGAGGCCAGAAGGGCAGGCTTGGGACCGAGGTGGTGAAGTGCTGTGCTGAGAGGGAGGGAGGGAGGAGAGGAGATGGAGCTGGTGGCTGCCCTCACCTTGCTGATGGCTTTCAGAGCTCTGGTGGCAGCTCCATATGCGGCAGTGCATGCTTGGGTTTTTTGACAGACTGTCTAGAAGGTCAAGACAAGAGGCTTTAGTGATATTGCAAGAGAAAGCAACAGTGCAGCAGCTGCTGAGCTGGGCTCTGTGGTGAGAGCAGAGGGCTCTCCTGGCACAGCAAACCAACGAAGGGAAGCAGTCCCCTCTCCAGAGGTGCCAAGCAATGCCACCATGTGACTGACTTACATCTAACAGCAGAGGAAGCCGCGTTACTCGCTGCATAGGGAGAATGAGAAATGATATCAGTGGCAGCCCTCCACATTCTGGTTTCCTTTCGATTTGTTTCAAGGCCTCTTTAAATAAGGGATTTGTGTTTCTGGAACGGGATAAGAAATGGCCATTAACGCTGTTTCTCAGGTATCAACATTTCCCAGGGGATTCCCATGCACGAGGAACGCAGTGCAGCGCTGCCTCTGGGGCTCAGCAACACTGAGCACAGCTGGAGCCAGCGGCAGGCAATGGAAAAGCAACTGGAAACGCTGAGTGTACCAAAGGGTGGGACAGACCTGCACCACCAGCTTGCTCTGGGGATGAGCAGCCAGACATCCCATGCACAGGCGCTCCCTGTAAGAGCTGTACTCACAGCAGCCTCTGCAGTGTCCTCTGCTGGTAGACTTCGTTGGAGCAGTAGCTAACGTAGGGGTTGAAGTGCTTCGAGGCGTGCTCCTCCACGATGTCACTGATGTCAGGGATGAGGACGTTCTCCTGGTGTCGCTTCTCTAGGGCTTCAAAGAAGCTAAAAGGAGAGGAATTCAGTGGCACTGCATGACTCAGCAGGGCAGGACTGAGATATCTGCAGTTTGCTGCAGCCCATCCTTCCCCCCAGGTGCCTTGCTCTGTCCCGTGAGCTCGTGTCCTTCCCCCTTCCCTCACACATTTATCCCCAGGGCCCCCCCCCAGCTCAGGCCTTTGCTTCATCTTCCGCAGCCCTGCCCACATCCCAGCGCTGCAGCCAGGCAGTGCCTCTGCAGAAGCACAGCCTGGGTCTGGGGCAGCAAAAGCCTTCTGGTTTAGGAATTAAAGAAATCAACCGTCCGGAGCGATGTGCAAGCTGCACAGCTCAGGGGTTTGCCTAAAGAGAGAAACAGACCACAGTGCAGCACACTTTGCCATGAACAGGCTCTGCTCAGACCATCCCAAGACACCACGCGTTCCCTTGAGCGGAACAACCCCTTGAACTCTTTGCTCTGAAATGATGTTCCCACGCCGGGAGCGCTTCCCACACCGCCACAGCCGGGCGGACACAGCTGCTTCACGCACAAAGCTGTGCTCAGGCTGGTGGTAGGGACACACAACGTGTTCAGGGCACACCTTGTCCCCAGCAGGGCCACCTGCGTCCCCAGGGCAGCTCACAGTCCCCACATGAGGTTCCCCCTCGCCTGGCGAGGTCCCTCCCTGCTGCAGGAAGAGCGAGGCCCCACCGCCCCCACGCTGGTTCTCACGCAGCCCGCAGCTGCGGTTCCTGCATCCCAGCTGGGAAGCCCCCAACTGGAAGCTTCCAGGAAACAGGAATGCTCTGGGCACGGTGATGGGGAGCTCTGTAGCACGCATGTGACTGAGCACCGCTATTCAAAGTATTATTATTTGCTGCTCAGGGTGACAAATCCCTCAAGCCAGAGCAGACCGAGCATCGTGACCGTGCAACACCAAGACCATGCTGCAGCACTGTAGGGATGTGTGCTGGGGGAAGAGCAGTTGGGGGATGGATGTCTCAGCACTTCCAAGCAGCACCAGGGATGCTGCTTCTCCACAGGGAGCTGCAGAGATCTACCAGCACAATGCCCCACTTGCCTGGTGCTGACGGCCAGGATGTCGCTGATGTTGGAGAAGAGGTGGTGGTGCTCCGTCTGGGTCATGGTCTCCTTCAGCTCCTCTGACTTCTTGAAGCAGCCCACCAGCACGCTCAGGCTGTGCATGTAGGAGAACTCCGACGTGATGATCTCAAACATGGCCTGAAAGCAGCGAGGCAGGGAGATGCAGCACGGGAAGCTGCATTATTACTGACATAGCAAGGGCGTGAATTAAAGCCCACTGCATCTCATTTACACCAATAACATCCATGCGTTATTTAGTAATGACTGGATGTTATTTACATTCGTAACGACCGGAAAAGGCTTTTTCAGCATCCCACATCCCACGCATTGCCTGGCACCAAGGGCTGCTGTATGATGTGCTCCCAGCCCAAGCACACCTTGCACTCACCTCCTGCCGCTTGCGCTCCTCGGGCGTTATGGCCTCCAGCACGCCCGCCTCCAGCACCTGCGGGTGAAACTCAGTGCAGAAAGCGGCTCCCCTGACCCCACACATGAACTGCACGGTTCTGCAGGTAGCAGAGCTGCTTCACGGGCAGGGATTGCTCTGCACCAAACACCTGAGGAGCAGCAGATGCATCCCACAAGCCCAGACCTGCTGGGAGCGGTGCATGTCCCAGCTGGCCCCACAGCATCCCACAGCACAGCGCTGCAGGACGAGCTGCTCGCTACTGGTTGGCAGCTCCAAACTTAAAACACATGCTGCCCTGCTTCCTTTCAACGTGCAAGTCACTTGCTTGTGCCATAAGGGCTACTTGCAAGGATGGATAAACAAAGGAATAATCATTAACAGCAGGGAGTCTGCTGGAAGTACAGCCTGGCCCTCCCAGATCGAGCAGAAGACATAGGAAAGCGGGCGGTTGGCACATGTACCTCCGGGAGCTGGCTCCAGGTGACCTGTGCGGGCCGATAGCTCCGCACCACGATGGCAGCGCCGGGCGGGGACGGCTCCTCGGGGACGGGCTCCTCCAGCAAATCCTCATCCGACTCCTGGCTGACGGAGTTCAGCCCTCTCTCGCGGATTTCCTGGTACAGCCGTGGCTCTGCGTGGGGAAAGGTGCAGGGTGAGCACAGCCTCCTGCAGCCCGCCTCGCCCCGCTGGGACGGACTTTGCACGGCGCTGGTCAAGCAGCAGCTTGCACGTCCCCAGCAGTGTTTGCTCTGAGCAAACAAGAGCCGGGAGTGCTCCAGCTGCAAGTGCGGCTGCGCCTTCCCCAGCAGCAGGAATGCAGTGGTGCTGAGCTGCAGGTGGCAAAAACGATTGCTCTAAGCCAGCGGGATGCAGTGGCAGATGCACGGCAAAGGGACTGGAAAAGGGGGAATACACAAAGACAGCGCAGAGGGGAGGCCCTGGGAGGAGGGCACGCGGCACTCACGGTCCTTGAATGAGCCGCCGTGCTTCTGCACCCGCTTCCGCCCGAGGGTTCTCTGCAGGAGGAACAAGAGGAGCTGCTGCCGTGCTGCCCCGATGGCCGCAGAGCTCGCACCACGCAGCACGTGCCCCAGGGCTGTCAGCTCTGTGCCACGGGAAGCGTTCGGTTCCCTCGAGAATGGGAGCAGCCCACGCACACCGCCCTGCTCCCCCGGCCTGACTCTGAGCATTTGTTTGCCGTGACTCAGCTCTCGCCTCACGTTATCGGGGTGACCATCTCAGCCAGCTTGCTGTTGCTCGCTGCCGTTCCCATCTGTCTGCCCCACACCTGGACTTTGCCAGCCCGGCGCCTGGGTGCTGGCAGCGCTGCTTCGCCCACGCCCATGCACCGCCCTCAGATGCAGAGCCCGCAGGAGCTGGCCTTGCTTCTTGCAGCAGCAGTTTGCAGGCCCTCTGCAGACCCAAGCAGCTGCTAGTGCCAGGCAGACTCCCAGGCTCGGCTCGCCAGGCTCAGCCAGCCCCACCAGCTCCGTGCCAGCTGCGCAGCAGCAAATGCCAGCACACAGCTCAGCCCACCCCCTGTCCCCATCGCCGCTGGGCTCCATCCCTGCACCAAACCCACCTTGCTCCTGCCGGGGCTGCGGGCAGGCGGAGCGCTCCCCTCCTCCTGCAGTGGTTTCAGCGCGGGCACGGTGCTCGCCGGCTCCATCTCCGTGCCCGGGCCTTTCATGGCTGCACGGTACGACATGCTCCTCAGGTTGCGCTTGAGCATCCCTCCTCCATCCTCCTCCGTGTCCTCCTGCAGCGTGACGCTGGGGACGGACGCTCGCTTCTGCCCCGGGCACACAGCTTCAGGGACGGATCCAGTGCTGGGGTTCCGCGTGGGGTTCTTGGTCTTGGTGGAGACCGCCAGGCTCCGGGGGATCAGCTGCTGCGTGCCCACCTTCAGCGCGGCCGGGCTGTCCGTGCTCAGCACGATGCGGCGCGGCTCGGCCAGGGGGAAGCAGCCCGCAGCGGGGTCAGGGTTGCGCCTGCCGGGAGGGGAGGTCGGTGCGGGGGGTTCAGGTCGCAGCGGGTGGCAGCGGTACTGCAGGAGGAAGGCCTGGTCCTCGGCTGCTGGTGGGCTGCGGGACATGGCGGCGGCACGGGGAGCGGAGAGCTGCGCGAGAGACAGACAGACAGAGGGACAGACAGGGAATGAACACCTTCCCCCAGTAAGGTGGAGGGTACAGGCGTGGTGCTGCGTGGGGAGCCTGGAGGAGCCCGCACTGCTGTCCCTGTGATGCTCACTCTGGCCATTGCTGTACCGCTGGGGACCCCGAGCTGCTCTCCTTGGGCATTGATGCTGACAGACCCCAAAGCCGAGGGGCAGGCTGGGCTGATGGGTGCTCAGCCTCTGCTCCTATGAAGTTGGTGGGGTTCTCTTGGCCCTGCCCTGTGCTCCGTGTCCCCACAGCCCCTCCAGGACTCAGCTCCACTGCTCCTCGCTATGGGCTCAGCCCGCCCACCAGCCACACAGCACGCTGAGCCCCCCCCAGGCCAAACACCAGACACAGCGTTCTACTGCTCCATTGCATAACTCGAGTTAAAACTCGGGTTTAATTTCTTTGAACTGAGATCCCATTGTC
The DNA here is from genome assembly GCF_002078875.1 of Numida meleagris. NCBI lineage: Eukaryota > Metazoa > Chordata > Aves > Galliformes > Numididae > Numida > Numida meleagris. Next base: position 1,073,681 of record NC_034428.1, read on the forward strand.
CACCCCATCTGAGCTGTTCCCTTCCAAAGGCCACGGAGCAGGGACCAGCCCGGAGCGGGACGCATCACCCCGCTCAGTGACTGACAGAGGACAAAGCACCGCACCAACAAAAGCCCCTCTGATCCGGCGCTTCTATTTCGCTGCGCTGGATGGGCGCTGCCAAGTATCCCGCGGACGGGACAAGCGCTGCGTTCCGCCTTTCCCCCTCCCCGGCTGCAGACGCAGCCTGTCCCCCCGCCCCCCGCAAAGGACCCGGAAGGATTTGGAAACAGCCGTGCTCCCGCAGCCCCCAGGTGCACCCTCGAAGCCCCCACCCCGTACCTCGGCCGTTTCGCAGCTGCAGGCGATGCTAAGAACCCCCCGGGGCGCCCACCCCCAGGTGCGGGGCGGGCGGAGCTGCGGGACGGGAGGGAAATTCCTCCGGGAGAGGCGAGGGGGGTGGGGAGCAGCGGGGCCGCGGCTGGAGGGGACCGCTCCGCCCCGAGGGCAGCGCGCGAGTGGCGAGTGGCGAGAGGCGAGGGGGGTGGGGAGCAGCGGGGCCGCGGCTGGAGGGGACCGCTCCGCCCCGAGGGCAGCGCGGCAACGCCAGGGGCTGCTCAGTCCCGGTTCTGGCCCCAACTCCGGTCCCGATCCCAACCCCCAGGGGCCCCCGTGCCCACCCCGGCCGCAGCCCTGCACGTACCGGCCGCCCCGGAGAGAGAACGGAGAGGGGCGTGGCCATGGAGGGGGCGGGGCAACGGGGGCGTGGCCACACGAGGGCGGGGGCGTGGCCACGCGGGGGCGTGGCCAAGGGCTCGGCTCACCTGCTGCTGCCGTCCCCGGGTCCGCCTCTGCCGGGTGGGGGTGATGACGGACGAGCCGATATGAAATACAAAGGAGATTTAGGGAAAAAAAGAAAAAAAAAATGATGTTTGTTGCTTTGCGACCTCTCAACAAGAATCCCACCCCCCCAGGTGCACCACTCCCAGCCCCGGATCGCTGCTCTGTGGGTACCCCCCTCCTGGAAGCCCTGTCACCAACAGGCAGCATCAGGGTCAGCTCTTTCCCTACTGCTTTTAAAGGCAGCCCTGGGGCTGAGCAGCCTCGGGCGTGCACCCAGCCTAGGCTGTGGGGATGGGAGCTGCCCGGTGCCCCCTGGGGGCATCCCCCCTGCATCCCTTTGCGCTGTCCCATGCCCTGGGAACCGCCCTTCCCCTGACCTCCCCCTTTTGCCCCCGCTCTCATTTTGTTCCCCATTAAAAGGGAGCCTTTTTCTGGCCGCATTATGGCGAATCTCAAGTGCTCTGTGGATGACAAAGTCCCACTTTGTCAGCAGCGCTCCCCTCCCCGAGCCCTGCCCGACAATCGCCCCATTATCAGCTCCCTTACCCGACGGACGCTCTCCTTTGCCGGTTCCAGGAGCCGCGATGCTGCAGCAGAGCTCAGCTGAGCCCCAAACCATTCCATGACCGCTGCGGGGAAGCGCCGAGCTCAGCACCCATCCTCCGGCCACCACGACGACCTGAAGCAGAGAGCATCAATCAGCTTTGCACCGCACACTGCTGGCCCCCAGCCCCCGCTGTGCTCAGCCCCTTCCTCACTTACCTCGCAGCAAAGCATCCGCCAACCCACGCCGAGCGAGACACAAAGCTCACGGGACCACGGCTTATAAAAGCACACAGGTTTATTGCATATCAATCTCATGTATAAATTCATCGTAGCATTGGAAAGATTACATTTGGTATACATTCCTATTCTACAGCATTAACCTCAAAATCAGCCTTCTCTAGTCATTGTTTTAAAGGAATTTCTCTACACAAGTACATTTGTCTTTTATCACAAGCATCCAAATGAAGTTTGTCAAAATCGCCTTTTCAATTATTTTCTACACGTCTTTTACTTCATTATGCTCCCGACAAAGCGATTTCATATTAATTAATAACTGCCAACCCTTCCTTTTTTTTTTTTTTTTGGGGTTTTTTGAAATTTTTTTTTTCCCTTTTTTTTTTTTTTTTAAAAAAAAACAAAACAACACTATACAGGCCTAAAGAAAAAAAAACTAAATTATATCCGTATTGTAACGATGGGAAAAGGAATGACATAGGATGCACAGATTCATGATTCTCGCAAGCACAATATATATAT